>NC_056726.1:1642955538-1642981263 GCF_019279795.1 Protopterus annectens
TCATGTTTGGGTAAATGTAAACCATTTTTGGTTTACACGGTCGCGTCTCTCTTACGCTTAAGCCTGCGCCACCGGGTGGATCGCTATTTGCCTGCTCCATTTCTGTATGGTGCAATACCGCATTGGACAGCCAGTGTGTTTAGCATACCTTACGCCCGGGCGGCGCGAGGTCCTGCATTTTAGTGCACGTGCATTAATTCATACCTGAATCGCCTGGTAATATATTTGGCTTTATAACGCCAATGCTATGCGGGCGCCTGGCGCAAGGTTAATGAATCCCAGGGAGAGTGTTCCTTAGTTCTTTTAGTAAAGAAACAAATACTAGCTGAACAGCTTTGATGCCGCAATAAATGCTAATTATCTTGGGAAAGAACATATGCAAGTAAAAGCAACAATTCTAGTACATTTACCATTTCTATACTTAATACCTTTGTGGTGACGCACTTTATTTTTTAAACTTCCCAGACCTTAATGATATGTGCATCATCTTTCCAATTCACAAGAAAAAAAATGTTACCTTTTTCTTTTCTGAAATGGGTGTGAAAAATAATATGGGAAATGGTGAGGAAAGGAAAGGAGAGGGATAATAACTGAAAATCTGAAAGGGAATAATTCATTTGACATTACTTGTTTTCTCTTATAGTGTTTGTCTCTGCCCATATACTGCATTAAAAAATCCCATTTGCTACCATGTGGAAAACAACAATTTTTGGATAAACAGCATTTACTGGGAATGCTGACGAGAAAGCACTTGTTGCAAATAATTCAAATTAATTTCATAATATCTTTTGAAAGAAGATAGTAAGCTACTTAGAAATGGAGAAAGTGTTTATTTAAAAAGCAGAGACTTCAGTGGATTATGGCTGTCTCAGAAGATGAGTTATTGTTGATTTTGTGCTGGTGGCTGAAGCTTTTGACATGAGTATAAGACAAAACATTGGCTCTATGACGGTAGAAGACTTTGAAATTGATTCTCTTTCTCAGTTCTCAAAAAACTAAGCCAAGCTCAACCCCAGGAATATATATGAGAGAAAGCAGAAGGATAGATATGACTTGGTCTTTTGGGACAACTTAGATTATGAAGTCAGGAAATCGTCATGACTGAAAAACATCGAGGTCTTTCAGTATTGTTTTGGTACTTATCAGGTACATTCCAAAGGGAGGATTATGCTCAAGGAGAGATTTAATAAAGAAAGAGTACAGAGGCACCAAGACCACACTGGATCTAGAGGAGATACCCCTACAGACTAGTTAAGCAAACTAGATCATATCTATTATAAGGATAAATGTGTCTGGCAAGATACTGGGCAGGATTCACGATGGCTTGCACGGAGTCTAAGAGTTGTGAAAGACTCCATGCAGCCATCGCGATCCAGGAACAGCCCGAAATCCCGTGTAAGAGACCAGCTAAAATGTCTCTTACATGGGCAGGGCGTGGATATGCTAATTACCTCAATTGCAGCCGAAAGGCATGCAAATGAGGTAGATTAGCGATCCATGAAGCTGAAACCAGCCCATGTAAGAGTCGTGTTAGGTGCAGAAATGTACTCAGTTGACAACTGAGTACGTTACTGCAAATAACACAATGGAACCATGACAGCTCCAAATAAAGTGTGCATATGTAGCAGGCAGCATGCCAATGGCCAAATATGTGGCCATTGGCACGGTAACCCAATGCAAACATGAAATAAAATATTTTTTTTTTATCGGCGATGTTTAAACACAGCGTAGCCCTGCGCAAACGGGCTGCGCTAAATAAGACATAAAAATAAAGGTTTGAAACCCACAAATGTGGGTTTTATGTAATGCATGGATTTGCAATGCAGAGACTAGCAGACCGAAAACAACATGGCCACCGTCTAGTGGTTGCTAAGGGGGGAAGCTGAGTGTAAGACATGTAACTAAGCATTAGTAGGCAATCCTATGTAAATGAGTGGTAGGATAGTGAATCACACTGTCACATAGCAAATGAGCACAGTCCGTGTAGTGTAAGAGTTAGATAAGGGGGAGTAACAGAGTAGGAGATAGGTGACATCACAGGGGGGAATGTCAGGAAGAAATCAAGCTCATTGGAGCAAAGTAGTATGTGAAAGATGTCAATCACACAGCATAAAAAGAGGAGTGTCAACAGATAAGCATGGGAAAGTCAGGAAATGGAAGGTGTACACTGTGGCCAACACCAAAGTTTCTTGCTGTGCGTGCATGCATGCATGTGCGCGCTGGGAGGCGCGAGTAAGACAGAGTGTGCGAGTGTAAGGCAGAGTAAGCATGTAGGAGCCTGTGTAAAGATCTATAAACCTGTTTGTGCTGGTGTGCGCACGTTTTAACCCGAATAAGCAGATTCTAGTCCATGTAAGCATGTGTGCATGCGTGGCAGCCACTGTGAGTGTGTTTTCGCTGGTATGCGCGCTGATCCCCCCTGAGGAAACAGAGAGGAAAAAGGAAGCAGAAGAAATAGTAGGAAGCTAGCAGGGAATACTGGTAGAGCTAGCAGGTGAAAACAATTAGAAGCAGGCAATTACACAGGCAGAATACTAGCCCAGCCCAGCACTTAAAACACTGCAAACAGCATTGCAGTATATTTCTCTCAAGAGACACTGCAAGACAGGAGTAAGCTAGTAGAAGTGAAAACTGAAAAAGCTGCACTCAGACCAAACATGCTAGGGGCTGCCATAGCTGTTATAAGGAGACATAGGAGACTTTCTGAAGGTGGTGACAATGCAAATGTTGCCAGACAACCACAGTGAGGAGATGGAGAAGAGTGTACAGGCCCAGGGTCACCTACCAGGGGTTACATGAGCTGGAGATAGTGGAGCGCTATAGAGTGGACAGAGACCTCCTGCAGCAAATTGTTGAGCTGTGCAGGCCAGGCCTCACACACAGAACCAACAGAGGGGAACCCATCCCAGTGGAAAACAAGGTATGTGTTGGCCTAAGAATACTAGCAACAGGTACCTTCCAGAGACCAACTGGTGATATGATGGGGATATCACAGGCATCAGCCTCCAGGGTACTGCACCAGTTCCTGGATGCCATGTCAGCACATGTCGGTGAGCATGTATATTTCCCCAATTCACGTGAGGTATTGGCCAGCAATATACATCTCTTCCATCAAATAGCGGAATACCCTGAGGTAGTGGGTGCAATAGACTGCACGCACATATGCATCAAAGCACCAGCCGGTGAGCAGGGTAGGGCCTACATTAACCGCAAGGGCTTCCCCTCCATCAACTGCCAGGTCGTGTGTGATGCCCAGAGCATAATAATGAATGTGTGTGCTGGCTGTCCTGGGAGCTACCATGATTCCCATATCTGGCATTTGATGCAGCTGTACCAGACATTTGCCAATGGGGACATCCCACATGGTCACATAGTGGGGGATGCTGGATATGCACTGGAGCCGTGGCTGATGACACCCATCAGAAACGCACACACACCTGAACAAGAATGCCATAATGAGGCACACGCACAAACACGTAATGTAATAGAGCGTGTGTTTGGGCTGCTCAAGTCACGGTTCCTGTGCCTGGAAACATCTGGTGGAGTCTTGCAGTACTCACCAACTACATGTACCCAAATTGTTATGGTATGTGCTATGCTACATAATATGATTCTGTGAAAACAGCTGCAGCAGGACCAGCATAGGGCCGGGACAAACAGCCCCCTACCAATGCCAAGGCCATCACAGGCAGAGCGTGACTCGGAGGAGGAACAATCTGAACCTGCCCCAGTAAGCAGAAGGAGGCATGCCCAGTAAGCCCTGGCCTTGGCAAAGAGGCAATGCATAGCACATACACTGGCTCAGTGGGAACCCTGGGAATGATATCCCTCTCTAACTCACTCATATAGTAACAGGGATGCCTAACATGACACAACCTGCTCTCAAACATGTACAGGGAGTGTAGTATGTGTGTCTGCCAGAGGCAGCCCTGCAGCACCACCTGAGGCATGATTGCCATGTGTTAAGCAATGTAACACCATCTAGTATAAGCAAACATGAAGACCCTGCCTAACATCTCACCCTCACCAAGCATGATGCCACACTATGAAGACAAGAAGATCAAGTACAATAATTGGCTCAGGTCTTGCTGTTAGCAAGGGGGAACAAATGGCTGACAGCCTGGGATGACATGCTGAGCAAGATATGATGCCCCACCTGCTAGGGATGGCACGCACCCAGCACACCTGGCTGTGTGGATACTGGAAAAGGCTGTTGTCACCCCCACTGTGCCTTGAATAGGTAAGGCTGGAAACACAAACCCACCACCATAAGTAGCACAAGGGATAACAACCTGGACGTAATGCTACCCAATGCCAGAAGTCTAACATGTAAGGTGCATGCAGACCAAACTCACCACAGCATGGAGAATGGTAATATCTGTTCTGTAACAGAAACCTGGGTCAAGGCCCAGAAGAGTACTCTAATACTACCAGGTTATGCCTCATACCATGCTCTACAGCTCCAAAACATGGAACATACTACAATAGGAGTGTGGCTATCAGTAATTGTCAAGGATAACCACACCCCCAGGTTGGTACCACAGCAAGAAGCAGCATGGACTATCCATGGGCAAGTAACAGTGGTTCAAACTGCGTCCCTGTTTGCAGCCTAAAACAGATCATACTCACAAACCCAGGAACCCCAGCCAGCCTTCCTGAAGACACTGCAGAGTATGAATGTCTCAACAAATACCAAACAAGGCACACACAAAGTATACCAGTCAAAAAATCCTCCTGCACGAAGAAAAGTTGCACGGCAACTAAAGCAAAAACATCCACACAGCCAAAATGAAGCCAGCAACCAAAGTGGATCAGATAAAAATCCTTTAATGTTAAATAAACATCAAAAAAGCTCAGACCGGTTTCAGCTGGCAAAAAAGCACAGCCTTCTTCAGTGACAAAAAACACAAATCAATTGATGCAACTTAAATAGTGTTGTTAACATATCCCATTGGTTCAATTAAAATTGCTCATTTAATCCAGGTGAAAAAAGAGCACCTAATTTAGTAATCCATTTCTTTTCCTTTGTATCAAACATTGAGTGCCATCCTGTTTTATTAAATTTAATACCCTTAACCAAATCAATCACCATAAAAGAAAATTTAGCAGTGTGATGTTTTAAAGTGTGTTTGTACAATGCATTATTTATTTTCTTATTTTTAATATTGCTCATATGTTCAGAAATCCGTAATCTTAAAGGACGAGATGTTTTACCAACATAAAAGGAGCCACAAATACATGTGGCCAAATAAATAAGCCATTCACTGCTACAATTTGCAAAGAATGAGATGTCATAGACCCTTGGGCAATTCCTACTAGTAAATTCCTTAGATTTAACAATTTTATCACAGTTGCTACAATGACCACAGGGAAAACACCCCACTAGAGGTTCCCCAGTCATAGTTGTTTGTGAAAATTGTGCAATGCTAGCATGATGTGTATGTTTATAATGATTGAAACATGAGGCTAGATTCTTTCCCTTGTGAAATGAGAATAAACATTTGTCCGGTAATATATCTGATAATTCCGGTAGACTTAACAAAATGTTCCAATTTCTCTGTACACTATTCATAAGTACATCTGAATTCCTAGCATATGTTGTTAAAAACCTGATTGGCTGTGTAGTCCTCTGATCCCTGAGTTTATAAGTTAACAATTCCTGCCTAGATAAAGTATTGGCCCAATTGCTGGCCCGCAAAACATGTCCAATAGAATATCCCCTGGCGCGAAATCTGTTGATTAAATCACATCTATCTTCTTGGAAAGTAAGGAATTTACTAGTAGGAATTGCCGAAGGGTCTATGACATCTCATTCTTTGCAAATTGTAGCAGTGAATGGCTTATTTATTTGGCCACATGTATTTGTGGCTCCTTTTATGTTGGTCAAACATCTCGTCCTTTAAGATTACGGATTTCTGAACATATGAGCAATATTAAAAATAAGAAAATAAATAATGCATTGTACAAACACACTTTAAAACATCACACTGCTAAATTTTCTTTTATGGTGATTGATTTGGTTAAGGGTATTAAATTTAATAAAACAGGATGGCATTCAATGTTAGATACAAAGGAAAAGAAATGGATTACTAAATTAGGTGCTCTTTTTTCACCTGGATTAAATGAGCAATTTTAATTGAACCAATGGGATATGTTTAGAACACTATTTAAGTTGCATCAATTGATTTGTGCTTTTTGTCACTGAAAAAGGCTGTGCTTTTTTGCCAGCCAAAACCGGTCTGAGCTTTTTTGATGTTTATTTAACATTAAAGGATTTTTATCGGATCCACTTTGGTTGCTGGCTTCATTTTGGCTGTGTGGATGCTTTTGCTTTAGTTGCCGTGCAACTTTTCTTCATGCAGGAGGATTTTTTGACTGGTACACTTTGTTCTACTTCCTGCTGGGGGCCATGGATCTGTTGCTGACTGTGTGATTTATCTGCAGCCATCTTTTCTGCTTTTTTTGTCTCAATTTGGTTCACTTTTTGCTTCCAAGTGCCATCTGGATTTTATATTTGCCTCTTTACTACAACGCATGGTTCTTTGGGATGTGTGATTTGTTTTGTACAATATTTTACATTGTTTTGTTCCTGTCGACGTATTTCCATGCTAACTTGGCGTCTCTTCATGAATAACTTACAGGACTACTGACCTTATGTATATACATATATTCATATAGGGTTGTAGTTTATAGTGTATTTTTTACATGAAGTTTTGAGGATGGCAGGGGTTCAGATGATTTCCGAGCTTTTCGTTCAACATTTGATTCCATTTTTGGGGCGTTTTATTTGATACCAGCAATTTTATTCATTAGGGCTGTTAGTAACAATACTTTATATATGGGCCTGGCGCTTGGCAACAATGTCTACAGTTATGTGATTTATGGACAACTTGATTATTCGTTGGAATTGTGGAGGTTGTTCATAATAACTTTTTTATCATCTTGTGACATTGCTACGTGACCTGTGGGTCAATTTATCTACATACCAGTTTTGATCAATGTACTGGACCAAGGTACTGTGTGTTTTTTCTACATAACCATTTTGGATTTTTTTGGGGTTATTTTCTTTTTTGGAGTTGCTTCCACATTATAATACGGAGTGCAGTTTGCAATGAGAACTGTTGCCTTGTTGAATTGTTGTTCTATCTTGGACCAAGAATTCATGCATAGAAACGCTTATGGGTTTCATCAACGCTTTATGTGAAGTTTTGAAACATCAATGACTATTGTGGACACTTGTGAGGAAACTATTGAACAATAAGTACAATATGATTTTCAGCATTGTTAATGTTATTTTTTTGTGTCCTATGTATATTGAATTGGTCTAGCCTTATTGTGATTCTTTTTGGCTTATTAGACCATTCCGATTTGCAGGTTTCTGTTTTTCAGTATTGAGCGACTTTTGAGTTTAGTAACATTCTTTTTCTTAATACATACTGAATGTCTTGCAACTTCTTTAGCATCAGAGCAAGATTTTGATCATTGCATATTTTTTATATGCTAGACAGATTCCTTTTTGGATCACATATCCAATATAGAGGCCTTGTTGTTTTTTTATTCATAATATACATGTATTGGATTTGGTGGTCTTCACATAGGCTATGTATTTTAATTTATTTGATTGTTTTATCTTTTAAATTATTTTGGAGAACTATTACTGTTAGCTTGATCAATACATGTTAATTGGGGATGTTATATGTTTCTCACATTTGTTGTCTTTTTCTATAGGATAAGTCCTTTTAGAACAGGTTTATACCTGAACTTAGTATTTTGCACAGCGCCCCCTTGTATCTTGCATTTGGGTGAGACAAGGGTTTTTTTAACATAACATAGTTTTGGTTTATGTTTCTATTTACCAACATATGGGTCAGATTCTATTGGTGATAATTATTTATGATAATATTCCATCTAGGAGATGGTAGCATTTATCATCTTTTAAGTTTTATCAACATGTTTGGGTCCAATATTTGCGAAGATTAAAGTTTGGATCTTTACAATTTGTAGTGAGTGGTCAGGGTTAGCCCCCTGATTTTCTGAGTATGATCTAATTGAATTTTTACTATTGTTTTTGGTGAAATCATTTGCAACTAATATATATTATTATATATATATATATATATATATTTTTTTTTGCATCATTGCCTAAGTCTTTTTGCAGTGTTACTATATACTTTTCATTGTCATCTTATGTTATCTCATTTTACATTTCATAAAGCATATATTGTTTTTGACCATTGGTATTTGGCTATATTTGTTTTTGGGAATGTATCAACATAAGACAGGTGATATATGGCCTGTCCTTTAGAGCTATTATTGTTCCCCTCATATTGACGTGGCATTTTTATGTGAAGCCATTATTGTCATCTCTATTAACAGATAAAATGGATCTTTTTAATTTGGTTTCAGGGCTTTATGCAGAAAGAGCAGATTTGAGTGCATTTGGTCTTGGTGCATGTTCTATTAGTAACTCTTCTAATGACCCCTTGAGACCTGAGCCATCATGCAGTTTGGCCTTTGAAAATCTTTATAAGCATTTAAAATTGTTAAGATCTAATGTTTGGCATTCCAAACTTTTCAAAGCTTATATTGCAAAAGGAATTACACCAAGGGGTCTCAGAATTCGAATTCAACCACATGTGGGGCAGCCAGATGAGGAGCTCAATAACCAATGGTCTAATATACAACAGCATGCTACTATGTCATTTGTTGAAGCTTTGGATAAATATTATGACAGAATTATTGATTCTGAAATTAACACTGTAACAGACTTATGCAATGATGTACAAAAATTTGAGGGGGAAATATTCTTCAAGAAATATCTTAATAAGGTGGCCAATGATCTCACCAACCTTGAAGAACAGTTAAAATCTAGAAAAATCAAAAAATTTAAGCGGGATCTAAATGATTATCAGGGAGCTAACCCCTTCAGTTTTCCTTCCAAACATGTTCGTTTTAACCCTCATCCGATTAAAACACCAAGAAGAAAGAGACCCAGATCCATACTACGTAACAAATCTATAACAAATGGTTCATCTACCGATGATCCTTCATCATATACAGATAGTGATATACAGCCAGCATCAGATTCACCCAACCCCAAAAGAGCCCAAGGCTTTGTCCCTTTAGGGGGAAATACAAACGTGGAGGCAGAAAACACAAAAAGAATCGAGAATATTCAGAGTCTGTTAGAAATGGTAATACAGAAATAAGTAATGTTAATTCTAATGTTCTAAATTTGTCTGACTGTGTTTTGTCTTCATCACAAGTGGCTATTCTTAATAGAGGCCTAACTTTTATTCCTGGGTTTGTTATTTCTGAGGACCAATTGGTCCAGGATGTCTTGTCATTTTGTAGAACTCTTAATTTGAAATTACAGTTTGGAGATGGGGATGCATCTAATGATCAAAATAAATGTATTTATCATAAATCTAAATATCTTCCTCCGATGCACCCCATTGTACACTTGTTTCAGAATATGATTCTCAAAGATCTACATTTTGATAGTTCTGATACTCGTTTTAAACCCAATAATTTGTCATCTAGTGAAAAACAGGCTATTGTTGAACTACAACAAAACAAGGATTTGGTTATTATTTCAGCAGACAAAGGTGGGGCAGTCGTGGTTATGAACTGGTCGGATTATGACAAGGAGGCCAGGAGACAATTATCTGACAAACAGTACTATGCTGAAATGTGTTTAAATCCTACACACAGGTTCAAGAAACAGATTGATGAGTTTCTTATTAGTGCTAGAGATACTGGCCTCATAACCACTTCTACACTACAACAACTTACTATTCAGGATCCTATCAATCAATATATTTATTTTCTTCCAAAAATCCACAAGGATCCTGTACATCCCCCAGGTAGACCTATTGTTTCTGGTCGAGGTTATCTTACAGAACCATTATCTTTGTTTTTGACTAGACATCTTAAGCCTTTGTTGTCATATGTTCGTTCTCGCTTGCAAGACACGACTGAATTTTTACACATTATATCTGATGCACAATTGAAACCTGGTTGGCTGATGTGTACACTTGATGTTAGTTCTCTGTATATGAATATTCCGCATCAGGTGGGGTTGGAAGCTTTAACTCACTGGCTTAATATAGCCCATCTATATGAACAAGATTTCAATTCCTTTCTTGTTGGTCTTGCAGAGCATGTCCTTACCAATAATGTCTTTTTCTATCAAGACATTTGTTTTTGGCAGATCAAAGGAACAGCAATGGGAGCATCATTTGCTCCTATTTATGCTGACCTTTTTATGGCTTATATAGAAGAACATATAATCTACAATAGCAGCCATAACATTTACCTTCCAGAAATTGATATCTGGAGGCGGTATTTGGATGATTGCTGGATGGTGTGGAGGGCTGATGTTGATTATTTAACTGAATTTGTCTCATATTTAAATGATAACATATGGGGCTTACAGTTCACTGTCAATTATCATGTTGACACAATAGCTTTTCTGGATGTGTTAATAACACGACAACCAGATGACACTCTTAGTACACAGGTTTTCAGGAAATATCCTGAATACAACACAGTCCTTCACGCATCCAGCTTTCATCCTCCACACATTGCCAAAAACATACCCAAATCACAGTTTATACGTTTGAGGCGCATATGTTCTCAGGAGGATACTTTCCAAGAAGATATATGTGATTTAATCAACAGATTTCGCGCCAGGGGATAGTCTATGGGACATGTTTTGCAGGCCAGCAATTGGGCCAATACTTTATCTAGGCAGGAATTGTTAACTTAAAAACTCAGGGATCAGAGGACCACACAGCCAATCAGGTTTTTAACAACATATGCTAGGAATTCAGATGTACTCATGAATAGTGTACAGAGAAATTGGAACATTTTGTTAAGTCTACCGGAATTATCAGATATATTACCGGACAAATGTTTATTCTCATTTCGCAAGGGAAAGAATCTAGCCTCATGTTTCAATCATTATAAACATACACATCATGCTAGCATTGCACAATTTTCACAAACAACTATGACTGGGGAACCTCTAGTGGGGTGTTTTCCCTGTGGTCATTGTAGCAACTGTGATAAAATTGTTAAATCTAAGGAATTTACTAGTAGGAATTGCCCAAGGGTCTATGACATCTCATTCTTTGCAAATTGTAGCAGTGAATGGCTTATTTATTTGGCCACATGTATTTGTGGCTCCTTTTATGTTGGTCAAACATCTCGTCCTTTAAGATTACGGATTTCTGAACATATGAGCAATATTAAAAATAAGAAAATAAATAATGCATTGTACAAACACACTTTAAAACATCACACTGCTAAATTTTCTTTTATGGTGATTGATTTGGTTAAGGGTATTAAATTTAATAAAACAGGATGGCACTCAATGTTAGATACAAAGGAAAAGAAATGGATTACTAAATTAGGTGCTCTTTTTTCACCTGGATTAAATGAGCAATTTTAATTGAACCAATGGGATATGTTTACAACACTATTTAAGTTGCATCAATTGATTTGTGTTTTTTGTCACTGAAGAAGGCTGTGCTTTTTTGCCAGCCGAAACCAGTCTGAGCTTTTTTGATGTTTATTTAACATTAAAGGATTTTTATCAGATCCACTTTGGTTGCTGGCTTAATTTTGGCTGTGTACACACAAAATATGACATAGGTGGCAATCCATTATGTATGGAAGAAGTAATCAGGGACCTAGGGACACAAGTGGACGGTAACCCATCATGTGACACTCACATTGCCAAGGTGGCCAGGAAGACCTGCTATATTGCCCAGCTTAATATGAAAGGATGCACATGTAGATCAAGAGAGGTCACTGTGCCCCCATACTCTTCCCTTATCAGGCCCACACGTGACAACAATGCCCCAATTCGGATGTACCTTACCTTACACCTGTAGCGGTTAGAAAGACCCCAAATGTACCTCACCAATAGGATAAAGGGTCCAAACATTTGACATCTGCAGCCTGGCTGAAGAAACCACAGCCCAATTCACAAACATACTGCCCAGTCAGAGGCCATGTATGCCTGATGTACAAGGCCATGTCCAATCCAGAATGAATGGACATGCTCCACTGCAGAAACCCCAAATCCAGCAGAGACACCACAGTGAGATATCTGAACCTCCACACATAGATAAATAGGATGTGCTGGAGGGACAGATCCATATCCCAGAGGCTCCTTACACTCTGGAACAGAATCTCAGTCCATGATAGGCTGAGCTCCACACTCATACTCAACAACAGAAATCTGGTGAAGTGCATGGGAGATAGTAGGTGTAAACTGGGGGCCATCCCTGTGTCACATCTAGTAAAGTAAACCCTACATGGGCATAATATGCACATTGCAAGGGGTGTCGAACCTCACACACAGTCTATCCATGCCCAAACAAGGCCTGGGCAGTTAGCCTAGTATGAACCTATGAACCTATGACAATACAAATTGTGCAGGACACAAAGGATTATCACACAACTGTCCTACCTGATGGTAGGAACCATGGTGATAATCCACAGATATGCTCTGCAGTACTCTAATATCACAAACAATACACCAAACCCACACACATTGCCAACATCCTACCTAACAGATTCTTTGCAAACTCCCCACCAGCACCTAACTGCCAAATATCTATCCCAGCAGAGTGCTGGTCCCCTGACATTGCAGATGCTGAGGTAACAGCCAGCATCTACAAAGCACACCACACAGCAGCAATGGTACCAGATGGTGTCCTGGGTTGTGTCCAACAAGTACTGTCAGAAGAATGGAACACCAAATAGCACTACTGCGCACTATCAGTCTTACCACAGGATATGTACCCAAACAGCAGTGTACAGCAACAGTGGTCCCTCACCACAAAGGTGGTGCCTGAATGGATACTGCAAACTATCACCCCTCAACCCTGACTATCTAGGTTGGCAAAGTAATGGAGAGGATGATCATGGATCCCAGGAATAACGAGATTGGGTACCTACAGACATTGGACCCTACCCAGTGTGGCTGTCATAGGGCAGATCTTGCCCCTTACACATGTCTGACTCATGTGAAACGTGCACCAAGGCCATTGATGTGGGGAATGTGGATCACACAGCCTATCTGGACCTTGCTAAACCCTTCCATACAATACCCTAGTTGGTCAGTACAGATAAGCTCACCAGCCTAACTATAAACCCCTATCCAAGTAGATGGGTTGCAAACCAGCTCAAGGACAGAACTGACCTGGTCAGACATGCTGCAGCCATGTCAGACTGCAAACCAGGTACAACTGGCATCCCACAAGGCATGGTCCTGGGACCTCTCTTGTATGCTATATATGTCACATAGGTACAGGCCAACATGGAAGGACTCTGTCTGAACACGTTCACAGAGGACTGCAAACTGCCTACCATATCAGACCCTCCAGCTGACACAAGCAACCTACAAAAGGCACACATAGAAACAGACAAGTGGTGCCACAGCCATGTCAACAAGTTAAATGCAGAATAGTGTATAGTCATCCCCTGTGGAAACACAGTACATGGCCAGAAATTACCACATAGGTGTTAACCCAGTAAGTACATCAGGAGCAATAAGAGACCTGAGGACACAAGGTGATAGATATCTTGCATGTGACAACCATGTGTCTGTAGTGGTTACGGAAACATACCATATACCCACCTAATCATGAAGGTAAGCACAGCTAGGTCAGGGTAGGTCAATGTGCCCCTCCAGTCATCCATCAGCAGCCTCACAATTGTGTACAATGGCCCTTCAGGGATGTACCTTAGCAGACACCTGCATCAACTGGAAAGACCCCACAAATACCCCACCAGGAGGATCGCAGAGCTGTAACCGATGCCATGTGTCACCTGATTAAACCAACTGCAGCTCCACACAGTGCCATACTGCCTGGCTGGAGGTGAACTGTGCCTGATGTATAAAACCATGACCAAGCTGGTATCAATGGACATTTGGCACCATGTAAAATCTGAATGCTGGTGACCTATGCAGCTGACAGGCCTAAACCCCAGCACAGACATAAACAGGACATGCTGTACCGATTGGTCCATAACCCAGAAGCTCACTCCACTCACAACTAAACTCCCAGTACAGGTTATCCAGGAAGTCCCTCATTGACTGTTATCCAGAGGAATCATGATGACTGGATGGGAGATGGTAGGTGTACCCTGGATATCACCTGTATGTCACAGGTAGACAGAGGCACAGCACACTAACCTTGACATATGTCATGGCAAACACCAGCAAATATGTGTTGAAGGACAAACACTCTCTGACTAGCATTACAAATGGACTAGGGCACATGGCCATTGTTTGTCACTGTCCACACAAGTTGTGGAATACATTAACCATGTCGAACAATCATGTACTATGCTGTCCATATCTGAACAAAATGCAACATGGTCATATCTGCACAACTGGCCCTCAACCAGTCTGGTGTGCTCACTATAAATATTACAAGCAGTGATAGGACTGAAACCGATGATACTGTCCACCACAGTGAAAGTACTGCACCAGTACACTATACGACAATACACTGTTTGGTCAGTAGGAAAGGATGTTGACAACTGTATGCAAACTATCCCATGGCGACCCTGCAGGCACAGCATAATGCCTGTTAAGTTCAGACACAAAGCAGTTGGGCAGTAAGGACAAAACCTGATGTCCAGCACTCAACTGTACATGTGACATATAGATGACGTCCACACACAAACACGAATGTGGTGGACCACAGATCCCAACATAAGGAAAGTTCACACTGGGCATGCTCGCACACTTAGATAAATGAGACGTGTCAGTCAAGAAGCCATAGAAACTGTGAACTGGGCATGCTCACACACTTAGGCCATGTCACAGTTCAGCAGTTGCACACACATATGTTACATAACCCTTTCTATCACGTGGCACCACAGTTCTATACCTTTTCACAGTTTATCTAGAATAACTGCCTACCTATTCTGTTTTCCTGATCTATGACAAAAACAGTAACCCCTTTTTCTGTCCCTGATCTGCACATGCAAATCTACCTGACAAAAAACAGTTCTATAATTAGTCCCTGATCTTAAAACAGAAATAAGGTAATTCCTCCTTACCCGACCCTCCGTGAGTTGATCCACCGGATTGTTGACTCGTCCTCCAATCCCAGATCTGAAACAGTGGCTGGCCTCTTTCCAACGACAATTCAGTCGGAGGTCTTTCAAAACAGAAGAGACGATTTGTTCTCTTCTTCATACGGATGCATGCCACCGGGCCCAATTCTGACCTAGGCCTAGAGCGAGAGGTACTTTCCGGCTCGAAGGACCAAACTGTCAAAGGAAAAATATACTTTATAAATGATCAAAAAATGTTAGGTTCAGGTTAAGGTACTTTAATCTTGCAGCAAGTAGACAAAAACGTGCTAATACAGAGTTTGTGTAACCAGAAACAGGAAATACTTTCAATTTTATACATTCTTAAACTGGTTATGTCCTACCATGCTGATGTTACAGATTAACACCTTTTTCATCATCATCTGCTGACCATCTTTCCCATGAATTTCTGCTGATTTATCAATTTTTATGTGAAACTTTCTGAGGAAAACAACATGGCCTTGATTACTCCCAGTTAGATACATGTTATGTTACCATTCAAGGTACTATGGCTAATTCAAGCACAATGCTAGCAGGTCATTTTTCTAATAATCCTTTGTCTACTTTATCTCTAGGTTACTACAGCTGCACAGGTTCCCATCCTTCTAACAGAGCTGTTTGTCTAAAATCATTACATTTACAGAATAAAGCATTGTTCATTCATTCGTTCCTGACCTAGCGGATAAACACCTGCTTCTCAAGTACATTTCCAAAAGGCATAAACATGAATATTGCTGTGCTAGCAATTACTAGGTCAGAGGGCAACTTGCAAGTTTCAGAAAGCATACTGCAGTTTTCAAAAAGCATCTTTTTCAGTCTCATATGAAACTCATTTTGTATAAAATACAATGTATGAAAAATAGAATAAAAAGTGTATTAAAATACTTGGTTATTAATTGGAATTAAGCATACACACATTAATACATATTTTTCTAACACTGTCTAAGACCTGCCTGCAATCAATTGGATGTATAAGGGAATTTAAGTAAATCTTCATCTGCACTTTTTTCAAATAATACATCATTTAAATTGATTTATTTGTGTAGCATTGCATACTATCTAGCTGAAAGTTGTGGCTCTGTTTTTACAGTTAATGCTTGCTAGAATTTAATGCTTGTTAGAATTCCTGCATAGCCAGTGATAAGTGGGGGTAGTTCACTTCATTGATATTCGGTTTCTGCCTTATATAAGTGGTGCATTTTGGATGATTTTCTGTTTAAACTCTGAGCTTTGGCCGGCTCAGACCTACCTGCAATCTACTGGATGTATAAGTGAATTTAAGTAAATCTTTATCTGCGCTTTATAGAATAATACAGCATTTAAATTGATTTATTTTTTTGCAATGAATACTATCTAGCTGGAAGTTGTGCTTCTGTTTTTTCAGTTAATGCTTTTAGAATGTAGTGCTTGTTAGTATTCCTGCATAGCCAGTGATATGTGGGGGTTGTTCGCTTCATTGATATTCGGTTTCTGCCTTATATATGTGGTATATTTTGGATTATTTTCTGCTTAAACTCTGGGCTTTGGCCGGCTAAGACCTATCTGCAGTCAACTGGACTTATAAGTGAATTTAAGTAAATCTTTATCTGCACTTTTTTTTCAAATAATACAGCATTTAAATTGATTTATTTGTTTTGCGTTGAATACTATCTAGCTGGAAGTTTTGGCTCTGTTTTTTCAGTTAATGCTTTTTAGAATTTAGTGCTTGTTAGAATTCCTGCATAGCCAGTTATATGTGGGGGTAGTTCTCTTCATTGATATTCGGTTTCTGCCTTATATATGTGGTATATTTTGGATTATTTTCTGCTTAAACTCTGAGCTTTGGCCGGCAAAGTCCTACCTGTAATCAACTGGACGTATAAGTATATTTAAGTAAATCTTAATCTGCACTTTTTTCAAATAATACAGCATTTAAATTTATTTATTTGTGTTGTATTGAATACTATCTAGCTGGAAATTGTGGCCTTGTTTTTTCAATTAATGCTTGTTAGATGTTAGTGCTTGTTGGAATTCCTGCATAGCCAGTGATAAGTGGGGGTAGTTGACTTCATTGATATTCAGTTTCTGCTTTATATAAGTGGTAAATTTTGGATTATTTTCTACTTAAACTCTGAGTCTTGGCCGGCTAAGACCGCCCTACAATCAACTGGACGTATAAGTGAATTTAAGTAAATCTTTATGTGCACTTTTTTTCAAATACTACAGCATTTAAATTGATTTATTTGTGGTGCATAGAATACTGTCTAGCCGGAAGTTGTGGCTCTGTTTTTTCAGTTACTGCTTGTTAAACTGTTAGTGCTTGTTAGAATTCCTGCATAGCCAGTGGATAAGTGGGGGTAGTTCACTTCAGTGATATTCGGTTTCTGCCTGATATGAGTGGTACATTTTGGATCATTTTCTGCATAAACCCAGAGCTTTGGCTGGCTAAGACCTACCTGCAATCAACTGGACATATAAGTGAATTTAAGTAAATGTTTATCTGCACTTTTTTCAAATAATACAGCATTTAAATTGACTTATTTGTGTTGCATTGAATGCTATCTACCTGGAAGTTATGGCTCTGTTGTTTCAGTTAATGTTTGTTAGAATTTAGTGCTTGTTAGATTTCCTGCATAGCCAGTGAAAAGTGGGGGTAGTTCACTTCACTTCACTGATAATCGGTTTCTGCCTTATATAAGTGGTACATTTTGGATTATTTTTTGCTTAAACTCTGAGCGTTGGCGGGCTAAGACCAACCTGCAATCAACTAGACGTATAAGTGAATTTAAGTAAATCTTTATCTGCACTTTTTTCAAATAGTACAGCATTTAAATTGATTTATTTGTGTTTCTTTGAATACAAACTAGCTGGAAGTTGTGGCTCTGTTTTTTCAGTTAATGCTTGTTAGAATGTAGTGCTTGTTATAATTCCTGCATAACCAGTGAAAAGTGGGGATAGTTCACTTCATTGATATTCGGTTTCAGACATATATAAGTGCTACAATTTGGATAATTTTTTGCTTAAACTTTGAGCTTTCTTCAGCTAAATCTACCTGCAATCAACTGGACGTATAAGTGAATTTAAGTAAATCTTTATCTGCAATTTTTTCAAATAATACAGCATTTAAATTGATTTATTTGTGTTGCATTGAATACTATCTAGCTGAAAGTTGTGGCTCTGTTTTTTCAGTTAATGCTTGTTAGAATTTTGTGCTTGTTAGAATTACTGCATAGCCAGTGATAAGTGGGGGTAGTTCACTTCATTGATATTTGGTTTCTGCCTTATATAAGTGGTACATATTTTCTACTTAAACTCTGAGCTTTGGCCGGCTAAGACCTACCAGCAATCAACTGGACGTATCAGTGAATTTAAGTAAATCTTTATCTGCACTTTTTCAAATAATACAGAATTTAAATTGATTTATTTGTGTTGCATTGAATGCTAACAAGATGGAAGTTGCCGCTCTGTTTTTTCAGTTAATGCTTGTTAGAATTTAGTGCTTGTTAGAATTCCTGCATAGCCAGTGAAAAGTGGGGGGTGTTCACTTCATTGATATTCAGTTTTTGCCTTATATAAGGGGTAAATTTTGGATTGTTTTCTGCTTTAACTCTGAGCTTTCGCCAGCAAAGACCTACCTGCAATCAACTGGACATGTAAGTGAATTTAAGTAAATCTTTAGCTGCACTTTTTTCAAATAATACAACATTTAAAATTATTTATCTGTGTTGCATTGAATACTATAAAGCTGGAAGTTGTGGATCTGTTTTTCAGTTAATGCTTTTTAGAATTTAGTGCTTATTAGACATCATGCATAGCCAGTGGTAAGTATGGGAAATTTATTTAATTGATATTCATTTTCTGCCTAATATAAGTGGTACATTTTGGATTATTTTCTGCTTAAACTCTGAGCTTTGGCCGGATAATACCTACCTGCAATAAACTGGACATATAAGTGAATTTAATTAAATCTTTGGCTGCACTTTTTTTCAAACAATACAGCATTTAAATCATTTTTTGTGTTGCACTGAATACTATCTAGATGGAAGTTGTGGCTCTGTGTTTTTAGTTAATGATTTTTATAATTTTGTGATCTTAGAATTCCTGCATAGCCAGTGATAAGTGGGGGTAGTTTACTTCACTGACATTCAGTTTCTGCCTTATATAAGTGGTACATTTTGGATTATTTTCTGATTAAACTATGAGGTCTGGCTGGCTAAGACCTACCTGCAATCAACTGGATGTATAAGTGAATTTAAGTAAATCTTTATCTGCACTTTATTCAGATAATACAGCATTTAAATTAATTTGTGTTGCATTGAATACTATCAAGCTGGAAGTTGTGGCTCTGTTTTTTTCAGTTAATGCTTGCTAGATATTAGTGCTTGTTAGAATTCCTGCATAACCACTGATAAGTGGAGGTAGTTCACTTCATTGATATTCGGTTTCTGCCTTATATAAGTGGTATAATTTGGATGATTTTCTACTTAAACTCTGAGCTTTGGCTGGCTAAGACCTACCTGCAATCAACTGGATGTATACGTGAATTTAAGTAAATCTTTATCTGCACTTTTTTCAAATAATACAGCATTTAAATTGATTTATTTGTTTTGCATTGAATACTATCTAGCTGAAAGTTGTGGCTCTGTTTTTTCAGTTAATGCTTTTTAGAACTGAGTGCTTGTTAGAATTCCTGCATAGCCAGTGATAAGTGGGGGTAGTTCATTTCATTGATATTTGGTTTCTGCCTCATATAACTGGTATATTTTGGATTATTTTCTGCTTAAACTCTGAGCTTTGGCCTGCTTAGACATACCTGCAATCAATTGGACATATAAGTGAATTTAAGTAAATCTTTATCTGCACTTTTTTCAAATAATACTGCATTTAAATTGATTTATTTGTGGTGCATTGAATACTGTCTAGCTGGAAGTTGTGGCTCTGTATTTTTAGTTACTGCTTGTTAGAATTTGTGCTTTTTAGAAATACTGCATAGCCAGTGATACGTGGGGGTAGTTCACTTCATTGATATTCGGTTTTTGCCTTATATGAGTGGTACATTTTGGATTATTTTCTGCTCAAATTCTGAGCTTTGGCTGGCTAAGACCTTCCTGCAATCAAATGGATGTATAAGTGGATTTAAGTACATTTTTATCTGCACATTTTTCAAATAATACATCATTTAAATTGATTTATTTGTGTTGCATTGAATACAATCTAGCTGGAAGTTGTGGCTCAGTTATTTCAGTTAATGTTTGTTAGAATTTAGGGCTTGTTAAAATTCCTGCATAGCCAGTGATAAGTGGGGATAGTTCACGTCATTGATATTTGGTTTATGCCTTATATAATTGAAACATTTTGGATTATTTTCTGCTTAAACTCTGGGCTTTGGCTGGCTAAGACCAACCTGAAAACAACTGGATGTATAAGTGAATTTAAGTAAATCTTTATCCACACTTTTTTCAAATAATACAGCATTTAAATTGATTTATTTGTGTTGCATTGAATACTATCTAGTAGAAGTTGTGGATTGTTTTTTTCAGTTAATGGTTGTTAGAATTCAGTGCTTGTTAGACTTCCTGCATAGCCAGTGATAAGTGGGGGTAGTTCACTTCATCGATATTCGTTTTTTGCCTCATATAAGTGGTAAATTCTGGATTATTTTCTGTTTAAACTCTGAACTTTGGCCGGCTAAGACCTACCTGCAATCAACTGGACATATAAGTTAATTTAAGTAAATCTTTATCTTCACTTTTTTCAAATATTACAGCATTTAAATTGATTTATTCATGTTGCATTGAATACTATCTAGCTGGAAGCTGTGGCTCTGTTTTTTCAGTTACTGCTTGTTAGAATTTACTGCTTGTTAGAATTCTTGCATAGCCAGTGATAAGTAGGGGATAGTTCACTTCATTGATATTCAGTTTCTGCCTTATATAAGTGGTACATTTTGGATTATTTTTCTGCTTAAACTCTGAGCTTTGGCCATCTAAGACCTACCTGCCATCAGCTGGACATATAAGTGAATTTAAGTAAATCTTTATCTGCACTTTTTTTCAAATAATACAGCATTTACATTGATTTATTTGTGTTGCATTGAATACTATCTAGCTGGAAGTTGTGGCTCTGTTTTTTCAGTTAGTTAACTATCCAACCTCCTGCTTTTGTTTTGGTGTTAATCTTGGTGGCTTTGAAACTGCCCACCCCTCTTGTAAATTTGCATTTGGATACTCTTCCTGGGCCCATCTCATTTGCTCACTCAAAAAAATCATCTGCTTTTACTTTATTTGTGTGTCTTCCTACTTTATTACTTTATTTTGCTTTTGTGTCATCTTAAAAGTACTCAGTTGTATTTGTTACTGCTTGGTGTAACTATCATTCTAAGCCTTTTGGTTTAAGCACTTGGGCTTCAAACCAATCGTTTTACATTAAGAAGGTTTGTGGTCTGCACTGTTGTGACAGGACAGGTAGCTTACATCCTTCTAAGTTGGGAACTACTGATTAAAGGCTCAGTGACTGTTATTCTAAAAGTGTATTAGTCCTGGTTTAAGTACTTGTGCTTCAGGCCAGTCATGTTATATTAAGAATGTTTGTGGTCTGCACTCTTGTGGGAGGAGAGGCTGGACTCTGCCCTTCTGAGCTGGGAATTTCTGGTTAGAGGCTTATAGTGCCTGCATATTTGAACTGTTTCTTACTGAAATTGGTGTGCATTGTTTGCTGTCGCATAAACTAGATTCAGGCCTGCTGAATCTTTGTTTGTATAACTTGAGGACTAATCCAGGCCTTCTTTTTTGGAGAAGATTCCCCTGCACCCCAGTGACAGGAGTGTGCAGTTAGAACTTGTCTGATTGAAGACTACAGGACCAGGGCTCAATTTTGAGATTTTTTTATTGGTTAATTGGGTAATTTGTTTAAAAGCCTTTTCTGATTGCTTCTAGTCATCTAAAGCTGTTTTAAGTGTATTTTTTACTGTTTGTAGTCATTTAAAGCCGTTTTAAGTGTATTTTTTACTGTTTTGCATTATCTTTTCAAAAAAAATGTTTTTTTCTTGTTTCCCACTTTTCAAAGCTAGTATAGTCCAGTTTTCAGGCTATTGCTGAATTCAGGGCTGTGTTACAAGTTTCTGAGTTGCCCATACCTTACTTGGATAGAAGGAGGTTTCTCTGTTCACCTGTGAGAGAGGGTGCTTTAAGCAGCCATCTGTCCCTGGAGGAGTGGTTCCAGCCCAGTAGTTAGTAGATAATAAGCCTTTTTGGGCTAATTTCTGGCTCTTTTATTTCCCTGCTGTAAAAACTGCGTTTGCACGGTTTTGCACGTCCGGGCAATGCTGATTAGCTAGGGCTAAATTATTTCTGGCTCCACCAAGTCTCCTCTTCAGTTTTTCCTTTGAAAGTAGTCTAAATCTCAGCCTAAGCACTTAAAAAGCATCCTACAGTTCAGCACTTACTCAGACCTAATAGCAAGCACTAATAATCCCTGACACTTGATTGCCCTGCAGGGCAAGGCTCATTATTCACCCCTCACAAACCAAGAGATTAAACAGCTCACCCTACTATTCAGGCATGACCAAAGGGCAATTTCAGGTATACTCTCCAGTCCAGCTGGTGAAGCTGGGTATTTTGAGGCAATATTACAACTGCCTCATGTACACAGACAACCCTCTCCTCCTACCACAAAACATTAACATATGTGAGAGATGCAATTATATAGCTACATTGGAGGCTAAGCTCTCTTCACCCAAGACTGGAATAGGCAGTCATGAGGAGAAGATTAACACTTGCACCACACCTCCAGCCTCACATAGGCATACTAAGCCAGCACTTGCAAAAAATACACATAAATACAAAAAATCATACTCAGAGGCTCTAAATAAAAACCTGCAAAAGAATCAGAGACCTCCAAAGCAGACACCCAAAAAACCTGCACCTCCCGTCACAAACCAGACAACACATAAAACACAAAATCAGTGTGCCGCACAGTCACAGCCCTTAAGGTGAAATAACATACCTAACACACTAGTAATAGGTGACTCTATAGTCAGGCACACTGACGTCACACTCACTAGGCTGGACAAGGAGAAGGTTACTGTTAGCTGCCTGTCGGGAGCCAGAATCCGCCACATAACACAAGCACTCAGGTCACTCCAGAACAAGTACAAATATGACTCTGTCATTGTTCATGTTGGTGTGAATGACCTGAGATGTACCTCCCTGGACTACATAAAAAGAGACATGGAAGAGCTCTCTGATCATGTAGCCCAGGCGGGTATGACCCTGACCCTGATTAGCAACCTGCCCTCACCAAGAATGATACTGCAGTATAAAGAAAAAATGATCAATTTCAACAATTGGCTAAGCTTCTGGTGTCATTCAAAGGGGATCCAGTGTCTGTCAGCTTCACAAGAGTCGGCTTGCACCCGTCACTCCCAGGCTTTCGAATACTGGCTAAGGCTCTTGCTGCCACCATAGTGCCTTTTTTAGGCAAAGCTCAAAAGTCAAACCCACCTCCATAAACAGCACAAATAAAAAAATGAGGGTTATGCTACTCAATGCCAGGAGTTTAAATCTCAAAATGCATGCACTCGAAGCACTCCTCAGTATGGAGAACATCGGCATCTGTGCTGTAACTGAAACCTGGTTCAAGGCTCCACAGAGCACCCCAGCACTACTGGGCTACAACTCATACCACACATTTCGGCCACAGAACATGGACCAAAACACAAAAGGAGGAGGTGTATCCCTATTCGTCAAGGATACCTACACCTCCGGGTTAGTGGTGCAGCATGATACCTCTGAGATCACCCATGTTTAACTAACATCGGGCAAATCTGCAGTGCAAATTGTGGCTTGCTACAGATCACCCTCCATGACCCAGGACTACCACTCTGCCTTAATGGAGACACTGGAAAACATGAAGGTCCTACCGAACACCCTGATATTGGGTGATTTCAATTACCCCACCGTTAACTGGGAAAACTACTCAAGTACAAACTCCGGTCCAGCGCTTCCTGGAATTTATCAACTCAAATGCCCCAGATCAACTGGTAAACTCCCCTACCAGAGGTGAAAACATTTTGGACCTGGTCATCACCAACATGGACGACAGGTGTTGCGCACTGGAGGTCAACCCGTCACTGGTTAGATCAGACCATAAACTAATCACTCTGGATGTCCACACCACACCACCACCCCAACCAAGGAAACCACTGTGCAAAACATTTCTATAGCAAACTTCACCTTACTTAAGACAGACGTGGTAAACTTCACAGCCCCCACGCTAAGGGATAACAGTGTCCAAGATGCAGGAACCTTTACAAATGCACTCTATGAGCACCTATAAGGATGCATGGATCATGCAGTCCCTAGCAAAACCAAGACTCACTCCCCTAAGAGAAGGAAACCAGTCTGGTGGACCCCTGCCATAAACAGGCTATACAATAGAAGGAGGAGGAAACTAGTTCAGAGAAAAAGCAAATCCCAAGAAGGAAAGACATCCCTGATCAGTATCAGTAAGAAACTAAGGTCCCTCATAAAATCATCCAAGGCTAACTTTGAAAGAAAAATAGCCAAGGATTCGAAAGATAACCACAAAGCCTTCTTTAGCTTTGTCAAGAATCTAAGTGGCAACTTGCAGATATGCTCTGAGCTAGTGCAAAATAGCACAAAATATACTGAACCTACTGATATTGCCAACATCCTGGCAGATATATTTAGTGCAAACTTCACCCCCCTTTCATCCCCCAAAAAGGCCCACAACAATACTGGAAAAGTGTAGTGTCCCAGAAATCACAGACGCACAGGTGAAAACAGCCCTTTCAAAAGCCAAAAGCACAACGTCAGTGGGGCCAGATGATGTCCCAGGCTGCGTCTTGCATGAACTACAAAATGAACTAACCCCCCCCACCTAAACACACTGTTCAATCTCAGCCTCTCCACAGGCTACGTGCCCATAGAATGGCACACAGCAACAGTTATTCTGCTCCACAAAGGAGGGACCACAACTGACTCTGGTAACTATCGCCCCATAAGCCTGACTAGCCTGGTCTGCAAGGCTATGGAGTGCATCATCATGGAACTCATTAACAAAGACATTGGGAATCTCCAAACACTTGACCCGACCAGATTGGCTTTGTTAAGGGCAGATCATGCCTAATAAACTTGGTTGACTTCTTCGAGACAGTCAGCAAGGCCATAGATGAGGGGAAAGTTGTTCACACAGCCTACCTTGACCTCGCCAAGGCTTTTGACACCATTCCCCACTCGAAAATTATAGAAAACTGAAAAAGTAAACAGATGTTATCATATATGTCATATACTTAAATTTCAAAAAGGCAGCAAAGTCACTTTCATAGAAAAGGTTAATGAACAAGTTAGACAGAGAGTGAGTCATTCAGTGGTTGCATTATTGGAGTTATGGATACAAAATGGCACACAGATGATTATAATAAATTGATTCCAGCCAAATTACAATATGGTCAGCAGTGTGACATTGCATGGATCTGTCTTGTGGCTTATAATTTCCTTTTGATCTGTAAGTGAAACAGTAGAAGTTTAGAAAGTAAAAGTTTGCAGTTTTGCTAAAGTCACTGATATCTACAGTTGAAACTAAATCAGAGAATACAATTGA
>NC_056726.1:1642981763-1643001819 GCF_019279795.1 Protopterus annectens
GTTTTACAAAAGCCAGGTGTTGTAAGAGAACGTCCTTGCTTTCCACTTGGATGAGACAGTCATTCAGGCATGGGTATATTTGAATTCCTCTTTGTCTGCAGTATGCAATTACTGGTGCCAGGCATTTTGTGAAGACCCTGGGTGCAGTAGATAAGCCAAAGGGCAGTGCAGAGAATTGGTAATGGGTTGAACCTGTAATGAAACGGAGGTATCTTCTGCAATTTTGTCTGATAGGGACATGCAGGTATGCCTCCTTGAGGTCCAACGTTACTAGCCAAGCTTTCTTGCCCAACATGGGAAGAAGCTGCTGTAGTGTTAGCATCTTGAATTTGGGTACTTGCAAGAAGGTGTTTAAAATTGAAAGGTCCAGAATGGGTCTCCAAGCATTGTCCTTTCTGGAGACTAGAAAGAGCCTTGAGTAAAATCCTTGGCCTTGCTCCTGTGTAGGTACCAGTTGAATGGCTCTCATGTCCATGAGAGCTGTAATTTGTTTTTGTGCCCCTGCCCACTGATTTTGTGGCAGGTTTGGCATTCCTTTTATCCTTGGTAAGGTGTGGAAATGGAATCTGTATCCGTGTGAGAGAATGCCTAGGACCCATTTGTCCTTTGTGACGATGCGCCAGGTGTCTGCAAAAAAATGCTAATTTTCCTCCCAAGGGAGTTGCCAAGAGAGTTTTGCTTGGCAGTTTGAGGTTTAAGTCATTGTGTTTGCCTTCTAGTAGTTTGGGACCTGTCTTCTCCTCCCTTCTGTGTTGCAGTGCCCCATTGGCGAGGTTTGTAAGGGATTTGTGCTTGTCCTCTGCCCCTTGGGCGCCTGTATTTACCCCTATGTGGTTGTCAGCAGCTGGAAAGGACCAATTTTTTGTTGGCCAATTTCTGCTGAAGCGTGGGGGCTGTACCTGTAAGAAATCTTTGACCGTATGCATAGATTTTGCCTTATCCTCCATTTTCTTTAAAACCTCCTCTGCTTTAACCCCAAATAAGACATCCTGCTGTAAGTGTGCATCCAGTAACTTTGCTTTAACATGATCAGGCAGAGATTGTTCCTTTAACCAAGCATGCCTACGTATAACAGACCCAGTAACAGCTGCTCTACAGGAAGCTTCCAAGGCATCAAAACCACATTGTAAAGTATGTTTGCCCACCTGTTCAGCTGCATGCAACAGATCTTGCATTTCCTTGAATTCAGACTGTTGAGGGTGCGTGCCCATCTTTTGTTTTATTTGAACATTAGGAAATGCTGGTATTTAAGCATGTGAAATTGACAATTTAGTGCACTCACAGCTAGAGCAGCTGAGGTGTAAACCTTCTTCCCCCACCTATCTTTAACCCCAAATAAGACATCCTGCTGTAAGTGTGCATCCAGTAACTTTGCTTTAACATGATCAGGCAGAGATTGTTCCTTTAACAAAGCATGCCTACGTATAACAGACCCAGTAACAGCTGCTCTACAGGAAGCTTCCAAGGCATCAAAACCACATTGTAAAGTATGTTTGCCCATCTGTTCAGCTGCATGCAACAGATCTTGCATTTCCTTGAATTCAGACTGTTGAGGGTGCGTGCCCATCTTTTGTTTTATTTGAACATTAGGAATTGCTGGTATTTAAGCATGTGAAATTGACAATTTAGTGCACTCATAGCTAGAGCAGCTGAGGTGTAAACCTTCTTCCCCCACCTATCTAGTGCTCTGGAGTCCCTTTCAGAGGGTACAGGATTTTTAGCCATAGAAGCCTTAGTCCCTTTGGGACCCTGGGCAATTGTCTCTGGATCAGCAACAGGGCTTTTGTATAGGAATTTGTGAGAGTCAGGCACTCTATATCTATCTGGTTTGGCTGGAGCAGGAGGCAGAGAATCTGGATTTAGACTAGATTCTAAGAAAACATCATCCACAATGTCCAAAACTGGGGGAATAGCAAGTGGTCTGTGCTGGGGGAGTAAAAGAAACTCTCTGAGCCTTTTCTTTGAGTCGGAGTAGTCCTGACCTTCCCAGTGGAAATGTTCCCTCATGGTATGCAAGGTTTCCCCAAAGGAATAATCTTCAGGGGGAGAAGCTGAGGGAATGGAGTCTTCAGCATCAGAATCTTCATAAGGAGGAAAGGAGTAATCCCGTTCCTCAGAGGAGCCTGAGGAAACAGACACTTGCTCAGAGGAGGCATAATCCTCCTCTTGTCTAGGCCTTTTGTCGGGGGGGGGGGGTTGGGAACCCCTGATCAAAGAAATCAAATCTTCAGCCATTTTAAGCATCTGTTTCTTAGGCAAAGGGCCTTGACCTGGAGACTGAAGTGTAGGCTTTTTTGGTTTTAGAGGAGTCTTAAGCTTAGCATAAGATTTTATGGTGAGAGTACTCGGTTTGAAGACACCTTCAGAAACCGAAGGTTTCTACAGCACCGGCTTCTCCTACTGCAATGTCATCGGTAGGGCATAAAGAAAATGGATGCGTCGGCCTAGAACTCTCTTGCTGGGGGATCCGAAGCTGTCTGGGGATCCAATTCAGCGGTAGCCAGGGGCTGCGTAGGCACCTCACTGAAAACCGGAGAACCGGCGACCGGCCCAGCCGAGGCCTCGGAGTCTGGCTTGGATCTAGGCTGCCTGTCTTTATCTTTGCGTTTTTTATGCACGCCGGTAGTCAGTTGCTCCACCGGCATAGTGTAATTAAATTTTCTACCAAAGTAGTGTCATGCAAAATCAAAGCGTCTCTTTATAGTTCGCTTACTGAACCTAGCACAAAACAGACAGCCAGTGACGTCATGGTCTGGGCCTAGGCAAGGTATACAAAAATAATGAAAGTCCTTATGAGGTATTTGCTTCCCACAAGAAATTCAATTGTTAACTTTTTCTGACATCGGACTGAGGCAAGAAAAGGTTCCCCAACGGAGTACTCAGCTTTGAAGACTTCAGACAAACTCTATTCGAAAATCTCAGGTGTCGGCCGACCGGCACTTGCAAACTGCTTCTGCTTCGGGCACCGCGTGGTAAGAAAGACTGAAGAAAATGGCGCTGGATGCCTCTGATATACCCCTGGCGCTCTGACGTCAGGGAAGAAGTGACAGCAACCGATGCCGGACCAAGACTTTGGAATTCGGGCCGACTGCGGGACCGCCTGACGGCAGGATAACCCAAGTGTGATGACTGCAGCAGGGTAACACGATGAACATCAATGACTTCATAATTTCTGATTTCCTAGACTTTATAAATCTTTTTATACAATCTACAGCTCTACAACTATCATTAACCAACTGGATGATATTAAAACTACCCAAATACCCAGGTCCTTAAATTAATCTACAGTTTAATACAGCCCACAATGATTTTAAATATTCACCTTTCAATTTATGCCTCACATATCTCATACGCTTAGTTTTTGATGTGCATATCTTTCTCCTGTGTCCAAATGGTCAATTTAGTCAAGTTCTTTTATGGACGTGCCCTATATGTACCACCTGTAATCAGTTTACCATCTGTGTACAGACTACAGAACATCTCAGATGAAAAAGATCTGAAAGACACAATCTAAGCAAGTATGGACCTAGAAGAGACATCTGTGGAACACCCTGACTGTAACGAAGAATTTCACCTGTCCAATTACATTACTGTATGATCCTTGCCATGTCCTACTTGTAAAGCCATGCAGCTATCCATCTTATCAAGGGTACATCAATACCTGGGGTCGTTCTAATTTATTGATTGGTGCTTTATGACCCTGTCAAATGCTAAAGTGAAATCTATATAAATTACATCACAGGATAATTTTTCATTCACAGCCGTTATTGTTACAGATCATGTTACAGGTGATAATAGATCTATTTTCAAAATATGCATGTTGATATATGGTTTCAAGTCATAACCCTTCCAGTTCTGACAATAACTTATCCAAGACTTTCTCCATTATTTTTCTACAATATGAAAGTGGACTTAAGGGTCTGCATAACTCTGGGTTTATCCCATCTCCTTCCCCTTAGACAGGTTTAATAAGTGCATGTCTCCAATCTTGAGGGATCTCCCCATGTTTATGCGGCCTAGTAAATAATACAATGGTACTGTAAGTTCTTGAAGTGTTCTTAGGTCATTATTACTAACTCCATCCCCCGGATTCTCAAAAGCTTGCACTGAGTGCATTATCGGTGCAGGAGCTCAAGCAAGCAATATGTCCACCGTGCAATCCAGGAACAGCCTGCAGGGGTGTGCACAAGTGCTCCTGCACTAATCTCGCACAGACTTAGCCCTGGTATGCAAATCACTCCATTTGCAGGTGAAATCCATGCAAATGAGGCAATTTTACAATCCAGGAAGGTTGCAACAGTCCGTGCAAGACTAGTGCTAACTGCAGAAATGTACTTGGTTAGTAACAGAGTACATTTCCTCAAAATCCAAAACAGAGCTATGACAGCCTCAAATAAAGGCTGCATATCATGTAGTAAGCATGCCAATGGCCAAGTATAAGGCCATTGGCATTGCAAACAAAAATCAACTTTTATTTTTTTTTTTAGCTGATCTCGGCTGTTTAAGCGTAGGGCAGCGGCATGCAAATGGGATCAGTGGGAAATAATAAAATAAACCTAAAATAAGCAGTCTGACTAAAATCACTATTCTGCCATGCAAGTCAATGACAGACAGAAGTCAACATGGCCAATGAGTACTGGTTGCTAAGGGGGAGGCTCAGTGTGAGACATGTAAATATGCATTAGCAGGCAATCCTATGCAAATGAGGGGAATGATAGTGAATTCCAGTTTTCCCCAGCATGCTAGTCAGGTCCCAACAGTGTAAGAGTAGGGATAGCTTGGTGCAAGTCTAGGAGTTAGCTGACATCATAGGGGTGTGCGTCAGGCCTACTGAAAGTGGATTGGAGCCCTGTGGCTCGGGTTTGCTCCTAGCTTAGCACAGCTAAACTAGGGGGTGTGTCTAAACCTGCATAGCACTATTTACAAAGCATAAGAGGGTGTGCGTGCCGTGCACCGGGTTTTACAGAAAGAAGAGAGGTTAAACCAGGAAACAGCAGCAGTGTGTACAACTGAGCACTCTGCGCGCACACGGCCTTAAACAGGAAGGCAAGGGAAAACAGCAGTATGAAGGTAATCGAGAACTAGCATACCTGACAGGTGAAATGTATCAGAAACAGCCAATTACACAGGCAGCAGACCAGCCCAGCCCAGCCCAGAACACTACTATAAACTATGCAAACACATTCCCCTCTGTTTTTTCCCACACTCTACACCACCGGTGTAAACAAGCAGGGAACTTTTAAACACTCAACAGCAAAATAATAGGGGCTGCAATAGCTATCATACAACTTGTGGAAGAAGCTGCGGGTGGTGAGGATGTGAATGCTGTCGACCAACCCACAGTGAGGAGACGGACAAGAGTGTACAGACCCAGGGAAACCTACCAGGGGCTACATGAACTGGAGATAGTGGAGCGCTACAGGGTGGACAGAGACCTCCTACAGCAAATTGTTGAGCTGTGCCGGCCACGCCTGACACACAGAACTAACAGAGGGGAAACCCATCCCAGTGGATACCAAGGTATGTGTAGGCCTAAGAATACTAGCTACAGGTACCTTCCAAAGGCCAACTGGGATATGATGGGGATCTCACAGGCATCAGCATCTAGGGTACTCCACCAGTTCCTGGATGCCATGTCAGCACATGTCGGTGAGCACATATATTTCCCCAACACCTGTGACGCATTGGCCAGCAATATGCAACTGTTCCACCAAATAGCAGAATATCCTGAGGTAGTGGGTGCAATAGAATGCACTCACATATGCATCAAAGCACCACCCAGTGAGCGGGGTAGGGGCCACATCAACCGCAAGGGATTCCCTTCAATCAACTGCCAGGTCGTGTGCAATGCCCAGGGCATAATAATGCATGTGTGTGCTGGTGTGCTGGCTGCCCTGGAAGCTATCACTATTCCCACATCTGGCATCTGACGCAGCTGTACCAGAGATTTGCCAATGCGGACATACCTCACGGTCACCTAGTGGGGGATGCTGGATACGCACTGGAGCCGTGGCTGATGACACCCATCAAAAATGCATACACACCCGAACAAGAACTCCATAATGAGGCACACGCACAGAACAGAATTATAGTAGAGCGTGTGTTTGGGATGCTCAAGTCACGGTTCCGGTGCCTGGATACATCCGGTGGAGCCTTGCAGTACAAACCAGCTACATGTACACAAATTGTCCCTGTATGTGCCATGCTACACAATATGATCTTGCGGAAACAGCTGCAGCAGGAACAGCATGGGGCAGGACTACACAGCCCCCACCAATGCCAAGGCCTGCACAGGCAGAGACTAACTCAGAGGGAGAAGCAACCTGAGCCTGCCCCAGTAGGCAGAAGGAGGCGTGCCCAGTATGCTCTGGCCTTGGCAAACAGGCAATGCATAGCACATACACTGACACAGGAGGGACCCAGGGAATTACACTTCTCTCTGACTCTCACATACAGTAAAAGGGATGCCAAACATTACACTACCTGTGCCTAAACATGTGTAGGGAGTGTAATATGTGCATCCAACTTAGGCAGCCCTGCAGCACCACACCCTCAATACTGGGACACCCACAAGGTAAGTTACTCACACAACAGCCGGGGGGGGTTACATACCCAACAGTCACAGCCAGCAAGACAGGTGTAGACAAACACAAACAAAGGCTATGCTATGGCCTCTGAATGAGGCCTTTTGGTAACCCCCCCCCCCCAAAGGCCTACACAGACAGACCTCAGCAGGTCAGGCAGTGGGATGTCAGTTCTGAAGGGTAGGAAGTCAGAAACCAATATGTAGGTAATTAAAAGCTAAGATTTGTAGTACACTGGTCTGCCTCTAGCCAACACGATAGGCAAGACTACAGACTGACATGGAGTACCCGACATACCAGTACAGTCCTAGCAAATGTGTGCAGGTGTCAGGTGTACCCCACCCGATCCTATGTAGAAATGTAGAAATAGTCAGGTGTGCCCACCCATCCTACGTAGACATATAGTAACAGTCAGGTATGCCCCTCCCCACAATCCCATGAAGAAATAGTCAGGTGTGCCCCCCCCACCCTCATCCTATGCAGAAATGTAGTAACAGTCCATGCCAAATGACTGACAGATACCCTGCAGACAGCATGCTACCTGTAGATGTACAACACAAAGTGCAGCACTGCACTACAAAGTACCTGGACTCGATCCACACATCCAATACAGATGACCATACTGGGCATGCCCACACACAGAGTAATGATGGCAATGTCAGTCAACAACATACTGAAGGGTCATACTGGGCATGCTCACACAGAAACATGAAGGCCATGCCTGCAAACACCAGTGGACCAGACATATCTGGCAGCCACGTATGTTAGTGCAGACAGTCCTCAGTATGCACCACACACATGCTTTGCATACACAATGGATAGGAACATAGGCAGATATGAAAGGACAAAGCACTATAATAAGCCAAATGTAGACATACATAGATGTGTGGAAGAAGGTGACTGACAAGGAGCCATCCAGGGCTCTCCAACCCAGCACACAGCCACAGGGCCACAACCACACGAGGGTCTGATGTCACACACTGCAGATACTAGACACCGGTATCCGTCAGCATTACAGCATATGTGGTGCACGTGCCAGCTGTGCAATATGACTGTTCAAGGAAGTAGTCATCTAGCAGCTGTATACACGTACCTGTGGAATAAACAGGTTGTGCCTGCATGTGGCTTGTCAACCCCTAGATGAATGGGTTATGGCTCATGCACACACACTGCCCTCCCCATAGCCCCACTATGACAAGCCTGCTGAGGTCATCTACTGTGAAATACACCTTTGGGAGAGTTGTAGCCCAGTAATCTCCATGGCGCGTCCTATAACTGCGTACTGCTGTAGTGTGATAAACTAGTTAGCTAGGAGTTCTAACCCCAGCCTTGGCAACTATGTGTGTGCGTGCATCTGTATGTCTGTCTGTCTGACTGTGTGCAGAGAGCAATGCTTTTTAGGGTAATCACACTCCCTGCAATTCAAATGCTCATGTTTGGCAAGGCTGCTGAAGTCATCCATCTAGAAATACACCCCTGGGAAGCTGTAGCCCAGTAATCTCCATAGCACGTCCTGTAACTGTGTACTGCTGTAGTGTGATAAATTAGGTAGGTAGCTGTTCTACTCCCAGACATGGCATGTGTGTGTGTGTGTGTGTGTGTGTGTGTGTGTGTGTGTGTGTGTGTGTGTGTGTGTGTGTGTGTGTGTGTGTGTGTGTGTGTGTGTGACCCTGTCTGTGTAGAGAGCAATGCTTTTTAGGGTAGTCACACTCCATACAATTTGTATGCTCTACTTTGGCAAGGCTGCTGATGTCATTCACCTAGACATGCACCTCTGGGAAGGATGTAGCCCAGTAATCTCCGTAGCGTGTGCCATAACTGCATACTGTTGTAGTCTGATATTGACCCCTGTTAGGAGTTCTATACCCACACATATCGGTTGTGGATGTTTTGTGTGTGTTTCAATATCTGTGTGGGGAGCAATGCATTTTAGGCTAGTTTCACTCAGTATATGTCCAATGGCCTACTTTGGCAGTTCTGCTAATGTCATCCAATGTGAAATACACCTTTGGAGAAGGAGTACTCCAGTAATCTCCGTGGCGCGTACTGTAACTGTGTAGTGCTGTAGTGTAATAAAAGTACAGTTGTGTACCTACCATAAATGTAGATGTTAGAGTGTATTCACTGTTGCAGTCATTACTCTTGGGTTATCCTGCTGGAAGGCTACCCTCAGTCGGCCAGAATTCCAAAGTCTAGGTCCGACGTTGGCCGCTGTCGCCTCTTCCCTGACGTCAGTGCACCAGGGGTATAAAAGATGCAGCCGATGCCATTTTCTTCAGTTTTTCTTGCCCCAGATGTCAGGTGCCTCCAAATTGGTAGGCTGAAAAATATGCCAATAAAAATGCATGCACAAAAATAAAATTTCCTTAATCTACAAGCAAATACACCAAAAAGGTTGTATAGGATAGAGAAGTGCAGATAGACCCACAAAGAAAAAGGGGGGTGGTGGGTGGGTAACCTGGACTGCAACAGTGAATACACTTGAACAGCTACATTTATGGTAGGTACACAACTGTACTATGTTCGTGTTTCACTGTTGCAGTCATTACCCTTGGGTTGAATCCCAAAGCTGAGGATGGGTGGCTGGGCTAAATAAGATTAGGAGAGGCTATGAGGCCCTGCAGGACTGCAGTGGCAAAGCCTGCTCTGGACTTAAGAGGTAAGTGGTAGTGTGCTTTGTGAAGGTGTGCACTGAACTCCAGGTTGCAGCCTCTAAGTTATCTTTGGTTGGTACTCCTCTGAGGAAGGCTGCTGAAGTGGCTGCTGCTCTGGTGGAATGAGGCCTAATGCCCTTAGGCACTGATTTGCCATGTTGAGAATAGCAGAAACTGATGCAATGGCCTATCCATTTAGAAATAGTCTGTTTTGAGATGGCCTTTCCTTGTGATCCCGCAGCATATGACACTAAAAGTTGCTCAGTCTTTCTGAAAGCTTTAGTTCTGTCCAAGTAGAAGCATAGCTGCCTGTGTGTGTCCAAAGAATGCAAAAGTTTCTCACCCTTGTTCTGTGGATGTGGATAAAAGGTAGGCAAGTGAATGGTTTGGTTGAGGGCCATGCTGGACACCACCTTAGGCATAAATGTAGGGTTTGTCCTCAGAGAAACCCTGTCTGGATAAAAAATGATGAAAGGTTCCACAGCCATGAGTGCTTGTAACTCTGAGACTCGCATTGCGAAGGTTATTGCTAGGAGCAGAGCTGTTTTCCAGGATAAGAATTTTATATCTGCTGTTGATGCTGGCTCGAAAGGAGGCAGTGTGAGTTTTTCCAAAACATAATTGAGGCTGGAAATGGTGCTTTCCTTGAAGGCCTAATGTTTTTGGCTCCTCTGAGGTACTGCCTTATTAAAGGATGAGAAAAGATAGGTGGTACCGCATTGTAATGGGCTGAAATGGCAGAGGCATGAATCTTAATTGATACGAAAGAAAGGCCTTTGTTCAGCATCTCAGTTAAGTATTGTAAAATCTGAGGGATATTTGGTGCACACGTGTCAATGCCTTGTTCCTGGTTCCAAGCACAGAATCTCTTCCATTTCTTTGCATAAGATTTTCTGGTACTGGGCCTCCTGGCCTTCAAGATAACATCCAAAACAGCTTTTGAAAGAGGAGTGTTCTGAATGGCTACATTACCTACCATGCTGCCAGATTTAAAGTCCTGAGTTGGCTGTGCAGGATCAGATTGTTTTGCTGGGTCAGCAAGTGAGACGTTTGAGGCAATATCCATGCTGGACCTTGAGACCAGCTCTTTAGGATTGGGTACCAGTGCTGGCGTGGCCAGTCTGGTGCAATCAGTATCATTTTTGGCTTCTCTTGTCTGACCTTTTGGAGTACCCTGGGAAGGAGAGGCAGTGGAGGAAAGGCATATACTGTTAGATTTTTCCAGATGAAGGATAGGACGTCCACTTTCCATGCTTGCCTGTGATAAATCCTTGTGCAAAATCTCTGCAATTGGCAGTTGTGAGGGGAGGCAAATAGATCCATGTCTGGGCATCCCCATTTCCTTATTATCATGCTGAAGACTTGTGGATCCAGTTTCCATTCGTGGGGATCCATGAGGTTTCTGCTTAGTTCATCTGACAGAGTATTTGTTTTTCCTGGCAGGAATTGTGCTTGCAGGTGAACTTGAAAAGCCAATGCTGTGTCCCATAAGGTCATTGCTTGCCTGCAGAGGGGGTAGGACTGTATACCTCCCTGCTTATGTACCACATGACCGTAGTGTTGTCTGTCTTCAGTAACTGTCCTGGATGAAGCAGGTCCTTGAAAGCTGCCAGGGCATTTTGAACAGCTAGCATTTCTTTTTGATTGATGTTTAGATGCATCTGGTTTGCAGGCCATGTGCCCTGAATACATTTTCCTGCCATATGGGCCCCCCCAGGCATAATCTGATGCATCCATTGTCAGTGTCTGTCTGGCTGTGGGTAGACTGAATGGCAGACCCTTGTTGTGGTGACAGGCTTCTGCCCACCATCGAAACTCCTGTTGCAGGCAGGGAACGAGTGCAATTACTGTCTCCAGGCTGTGGCAATGCTGAGTCCAAACATTTTTTAGTACCACTGTAGTTTCCTCATATGCAGTCTGGCATATGGAATTAGTAGAATGCAGGATGCCATGAAACCCAAGGCCTGCAGGATTTTCCTTGCAGATAAGTGGGTTTTTGTTGCCAATTTCTTGAAGTAAGTAGTCAGATGCTTTTGTCTGGCGTGAGATAAGCCATCTGGGCAGTTGTATTTAAGCTTGCACCCAGGAATATTATCTCTTGAAAGGGCACTAGTTTTGATTTATTTTCGTTTACTGTGTACCCTAGGATAATTAGTAATCTTTTTGCAAATGCCAGATGCTTTAGAAGAATATCTTTGTTCTCTGCTTGAATTAGGTAGTCGTCCAAGTAGGGATATATTTGAATTCCTTTTTGTCTGCAAAACGCAATTACTGGTGCCAGGCATTTTGTGAAGACCCTGGATGCAGTAGATAAGCCAAAGGGCAGTGCAGAGAATTGGTAATGCATTGAGCCAGCTATTAATCGGAGGTATCTAATGCAAGATTGTCTGATTGGGACCAGGGCCGGCCTTAGCTGAAATGGCACCCTAGGCGAAGTACTGCTCTGGCGCCCCTTAAGCCACACCCACACCATATTCAAGCCACACCCCTATTTGTGCTACACCCACATATTGGCCACTCCCACAAACCCGACTCCATTTCTTTCAATGTTTAAATGCATGAAAAAAACAGTCATACTGTGACACCTTAAGACTGCAATTGAAGGCTGAATGCTCCTTAATAAACCTGCTTGATCTGTTGCTAGTGTAGAGTTTCTCTACAGTCATGAAAGACTGTATTAACTTTTTTGCAAGGTGCATTTAAAAAGAATATATCATAACTGCTTGCAATACAGACTTCCATAACATTGACAGTGAATGCACCCAAAAGAACACCAACATAAATCTCAATGCCTCTCTATCTCTAGCTATATGTCAAAGACATGCATCTGGAGCATCAGGCAACTGAAAGTTGGTCTCATTCCAAGTCGGACCATGTGTAAACAAAGGTTTAAAAACAAAAATCACCTCTAGATACACCTCTAGATACATCTCTGGTGCCCAAGCAGTGTAGGAAACACTGAAAAGGATTAACCATTGACGAAAGGAAATGGGGATGAAATGAAAGCAAACTGCAGTACCTATACATCCATCCATATGATGGACTGCTTTGTATTCTGTGTTACAGCATGGGAAAATTCAGTAATTCCATACTCTGGAATCAAAATCATAGCGTACAGAAATTAAAACACACTTTTCATTAAGTCTCACTTCATTTAGCAAGTGCAAGTACCAATTTCAAGTGTGATACAAGACTGTAAGGCTAACTCAAACGCTACTAAAAGATCCATCCAACTGCATGTATCTTTTGCAGACCAGCAAAGCATTTCTAACACTGAGAATAAAAGTTACCAACTACTTTGGCAGTAACTTGAGGTATCAGGTAAAAGGCATAAGTTTTGTATTAAAGCACAAACATTGCAGTGTCCTAAGTTTGGTCATACATTCAGCATACAATTACCGCCGATTAAAACAGACCTGAAACGTGAGCAGGAAGATTGGGGTCAACATGCATTTTAATTCCAAATTGTAGATTTTGCCTAGAACTGTTATATTATGCACTCATATGTATAATGGGAAAAAAAAAACAGATACACATCAGTTTAACATTTTCAGTTACTAGTCAAAAAAATAAAGTAGTAACAAAATAGTACGTGCTACACGAAAAGTGGAAACTTTTTAAACAGTGTGCTTTAGAGCAAAATTCACTGTTTTAAATACTGCCGCTTGAAATTCTTCTACAGTCCTTTCTGCCTCAAAAATAGAACTACCATACCTGATAAATATTTGGACCACACTTTTTGCATACACATTCTACATAACAAATATATAAAATGATATACCAGTGACAGCAGAATCCAAGCTAAGTCTCATGTAACCCGTTAACTCATGACTGTACTAGCAAAACTTATTTTCCACAGCATGTAACAGAAATGAATCACTATATTACAAGATTCCTCCTCTAGAAAACTGTAAGGAAGAGGAAGGAAATGCACTCATACTTTTAGTGATCTCTTTTTTTTCATAACACTGTTATGCCCCCTAGAAAATATATCACTCTGGCCCACTTATTTCACATGCATTAGGTTCTCCATCCCAGCTCAGCAGTCCAAAGAATTCACTCTCTCCACTAAACCTCAACTTCCCTGTCACAGACCAGTCAAAAGTGTGATCTTGGCCACTTAGCCTTTATACTACTTGCTATACAACCATAATGCACATCCAAGTTCAAAATATAAATGCTAACATTTAAAACATTTTTAAAAAGCATCGGTGTGAAATGTTAAAACTTCTATCTGCCTCATGCTTAAAACAGTAGTTTAACAATAAATCGAATGTGAATGAATAATTATTAAACGCTACAGAGCAAACTACTGGTGTGATCCATTAACTGATGCACTGCATTCCCTAAACATCTGGGCAGGAAACAAGTTGCCAGCCAGGAATGCTACACACAGTTTCTTCACAATTAAATCTTCTCAGCACTGAAGAAAAAGCTGTAAAATTGCTATCAAAACATTTCCCTTTCATAACAAATATTCTTCTCCTGGTCAGTCGTTTGGTTACAAGTAAATAACCTGCACACGGATGTCCCCCCTCACCAGGCTGGATAAGGACAAGGTTACAGTTAGCTGCTTATCAGATGCCAGGATCAGTCAAGTCACTCAAGCAGTTACCACAAGTACCAGTATAACTCCGACATAGTCCATGTGGGTGTGCATGACCTGAGACATACCTCACTGAACTATATGCATACAGATATGCCTGAGCTCTTAGAATGTGGGTCTCAGGCAGGTATGAGCCTATCTTTGAGCTGCATTTTGCCATCACCAAAGAGGATGCCACAATACCAACAAAAAATGATTGATTTTAACAACTGGCTTAACTTCTGGTGTCAGTGCAAGGGGATCCAATATCTGTCAGCCTGGGAGGACATGGTTGACGGACCACACTGCTTTGCCACAGATGGTCTTGCACCTGTCTCCTCTATGACTCTCTCAAGCTACTCCAAGTCCAATTAACAATAGGCAAAATCCCCTACCACATCTTCACTAACTACAGGTCCCCCACAATGAACAAGAAAAAGGATTCTGCATACCTAGACTACTGGCGTCACTTACCATGTAGCCCAACACCATACTCACTGGCAATTTTAATTATCCTACCATCAACTGGGGAAAATACATGACCACAAATCTGCTTTCTTCATGGTTCTTGGACCATGCCAGTGCAAATGCCCTGGAACAGCTAGTCAGCACACCAAAGAGGGGCTCAAATATTCTTTACATAATGCTCACAAACATGGGGGAGCATGTATTATAGACAAACTCAATCAATTGGAAATAAACCCTTATTTCACTGATGGGTAGCCAAATCGCTCACCAACAGGTCACATACTGTCAAAGTGGGTGAATTCACATCTAGCAAAAGTGTCATACCACAGGGTTCCGTGCTGGGCCTTTTACTGTTCAGAATTTATTTCTCAGAAGTCTAGGCAAACATGGATGGCCTGTATCTGACCAAGTTCACTGATGACTGCAAATTGGGTGCAATCACGGAGTCCCCCAGTGGTACTACAAAAAGGATTAACACAGACTAATGATTGGAGCCAAAGTCACGGACTGAAGCCAAATGCACAAAAATGTGTAATTATTCCCTTTGGGAAAGCCAACATCCCTGCTATTTACAATACAGACAGCACCCCCCCCCCACAGGATGAACTGTAGCAGAGGACCCTATCTTTCTCATGCATGAATTCCACTTGCCTTTACGTTGTGTATGCTGCAATCCAATAAGTATTTTCCCTAGAGTACAAAATGAAGCACCATTCCTGTGTTGCCTAATTTCCTTACCAACCTTTTATATGGAACTAAATCAAATAGCTTATTAATGTCTTAGCATCTTAGTAGGCAATATCCACAAACTTCTGTCTGGTCTTCTGTCTTAGTCACAAAGAACTTTGTAGCACTGCTTGACGTGGACATCTCCAATCATTTCTGCTGTCCTGGGCTACCTGGTATCCCAAAGAGCTCAAAATATGACACCCTTTTCCACCAGATGTGAATTAATGCATTTTTTTCACTAAATTAAGATTGGCATGTTGGTGCTTCATTGTTTTATGTTTAGCTGTCACCCCTACATGTTAAATATTTCCTCATTTAATGTTCATTTGCCCTTCCCCTTTCACTGTGATTTGTTCAGAAGGGTAGTTTAGTGGTGTGACTTGTTTCTCCCTCAGCCCTAAGAATTCTAAATAAATGTTGTCATATCTTATTATATTCCCAGCTTTAATGTGGTAATTCTTTCAGGACCCGTTCTTTTATGAAAGCACTGGAATTCTGCATGCATGGTGTAAAAGGGATGAATCAACAACACCCCTCCATATCAGTTGCTTCACTTTCTCTCTCTCTCTCATTTTCCCTGCATTTGTTTTTTTTTTTTTAGTGAATATGCATTTATGTTTACTTAACTGAAGACACACACAATACTTATGTGCACAGTCAGAATTCAAATTAACTGCATTTCATTTTTCATTCTGTGCAAGAGAAGCTGCCTTGTATTAATTCTCTAACAACATCTTTGTATCTGACATTTTATTAGTAGGTGTACTTTTTTAAGAAGAAAGGATGAGAGTCATAACTGACGTCTAGAGCCTTTAGCACCAGCCGACATATTCCTGGAAGAGTCGTGCATTGCTGTTCATGGCAATCATTGCTTAAGTTATTTTAAATCATCAGAGACAATGACATAGCACAGTTGAACACAGTATCTTGAATGAAGCTAAATAAACTAATCATCAGGTTTCAGTGGGAATACCAAAGTACCTAAAACGAAAGCATCACTGATTGGATGCCAACAGCAGCCACTCATACATACATCACGCAGGGGGGGGGGATGGAAGAACAACGTAGGGAGGGGGACGTTCTATTGTTGTGCGCTCGTGTTGTCAGATGTGGGGGGAGGGCGCAATGCTACTATGTAGAAACGGGCATCGGGCGCAATGTTAAAAAGTGAAGAAAGTTTCACTTATTAACTATGTTTTTTTTTTTTGCGATTTTGCGCCCCTTATGAGGCCAGCCTGTACAGCGCCCTAGGCGGTTGCCTAGTTTGCCTATGCCCAAGGCCGGCCGTGATTGGGACATGCAGGTATGCCTCTTTTAGGTCCAAAGTTACGAGCCAAGCATTCTTGCCCAGCATGGGCAGTAGCTGCTGTAGAGTCAACGTTTTGAATTTTGGAACTTCCAGAAGCATATTTAGTATAGACAGGTCCAGTATTGGTCTCCAGGTTTTGTCGTTTCTGGGTACTAGGAAAAGTCTGGAGTAAAATCCTTGCCCCTGCTCTTGTTGTGGTACTGAATGGCCCTCATGTCCTTGAGGGCTGTAATTTGTTTTTGCGCCTCTGCCCATTGATTGTGTGGCAGGTCTGGCATACCTTTTGACCTTCGTAGAGTGTGAAAATGGAACCTGTAGCCTTGGGACACTATGTTTAGGACCCATTTGTCTTGGGTAACCATTTGCCAATTTGATGAAAAAAGTGCTGGTTTTCCCCCCAAGGGGGCTGCCAAACGAAAAGTGCTTGGATCTGGTAGAGGAAGGTCATTGGGAATGTTTCCTGTAAGGCTGTGATTTGTCTTCTCCGCTTTTGGAGGTAGGAGCACCCCATTGTCTTGGCCCGTATGAGCCTTGGGGCTGAGATCTGCCTGTGGGATGCCTGTATCTGCCTCTTTGTGGACTGTCTGACACTGGAAAGGACCAATTTTTAGAAGGCCAGTTCCTGCTAAACCTGGGTGGCTGTACCTGTAAGATATCCTTGACTGTCTGCATGGATTTTGCTTTATTCTCCATTTTTTCAACACCTCTTCTGCTTTAGTATGGTGCATCTAATATTTGTGCTTTAACATGATCAGGCAGATTCTGTTCCTTTAACCAAGCATGCCTTCTAATAAAAGAACCTGTAACAGCGGCCCTGCAAGAGGCCTCCAGTGAATCATAACCACATTGCAAAGTATGCTTTCCCACTTGTTCAGCTGCATGCAATAAATCCTGCAATTCCTTGTTCTCAGAACATTCAGTATTTGTCAACAATTTCTGTTTAAGCAGTGACATTAAATATTGCCAATATTTAAGCATATGAAACTGAGAATATAAAGCCCCTACAGCCAGGGTAGCAGAAGTGTAGACTTTTTTCCCCCCATCTGTCTAGAGCCCTAGAATCCCTATCAGAGGGGACAGGTTTTTTTGGAGTGGAAGCTTTGACCCCTTTGGGACCCTGAGATATAGTTTCTGGGTCAGCAGTGGGGTTTTTATATAGGAATTTATGAGAATCCGGGACCCTGTAGTATCTGTCTGGCTTAGCAGGTGCAGGGGCTAGAGAGTCAGGGGACAGGCCGGACTCTGAAAATACATCATCTACAATGTCTAGAACAGGTGGAATAGCAAGGGGTCTGTGCTGAGGAAGTAGCAGGAAGTCCCTGAGCCTTTTCTTAGATTCAGAACAATCTTGGCTCTCCCAGTGGAAATGCTCCCTCATGGTATGCAAGGTTTCCTCAAAAGAATAATCCTCAGGAGTTGAGGCTGAAGGAATGGATTCTTCAGCATCAGACTCCTCAAAAGGAAGCATAGAGTAATCCTGCTCAGAAGAGGAATCAGAGGAAATAGAAACCTGATCAGAAGAATGATACTCTGTCTCTTGCCTAGGCCTCTTATGAGGAGGGGGATGGGAGCCCCTGATGAAAGTAATTAGGTCTTCGGCCATTTTGAGCATCTGTTTTTTAGGCATGGAAGTCTGAGCAGGAGAATGCTGTACTTGTTTCTTTGTCTTTAGAGCTGCTTTAGTCTTTGAAGCTGAAGATGGCTTAATATATAGTTGTGTAGGTCTGAAGACACTCTCAGAAGCCGATGCCTGCTCAGCGGCACCAGACCCATCTGAGGGAATGATTTCCGAGTGTCCAATACCTTGAGTATCCAGAGGCCCAGTCGGCTCCATGTGGGAGTCGGAAGCGGCCTGTGGCTCTGAGGTAGCGGGCGCCAGGGGCTGCGAAAGCACCTCACTGAGAACTGGCGACTGGCCTAGCAGAGGCCTCGTCGATTTTGGACCTCGGATGCCTATCCTTTTCCTTGCGTTTTTTGTAAACTCTGGTTTTCGGCTGGTCCAAAGGCATTATATAATTAAATCTTCGGCCAAAGTAATGAAATGCAAAATCGAACCGACGCTTAATAGTGCGTTGGTTAAATCTAGCACAAAACAGACAGCTAGCAACGTTGTGCTCAGGGCCTAGGCAAGGAATACAGTAAGAGTGAAAATCCTTATGAAGTATTTGCTTCCCACAAGAAATACAATTGTTAACGTTTTCTGACATTGGTATGGGGCAAGAAAAAAGTTTCCCCAATGGGGTACTTCGCTTTAATGAAGACTTCAGTTCTGAAATTCGGATTCGAATATCTCAGGAGTCGGCCGACCGGCACTTTAACTGTTTTTGCTTCGAGCACCGCGCGGCAAGAAAGACTGAAAAAAAAATGGCGTTGGCTGCATCTTTTATACCCCTGGCGCACTGACGTCAGGGAAGAGGTGTCAGCAACAGACGCCGGACCTAGACTTTGGAATTCTGGCTGATTGAGGGTAGCCTGCCAGCAGAATAACCCAAGAGTAATGACTGTAACAGTGAAACACAATGAACATCTAGTTAGGTAGGGGTTCAACTCCCAGACATGACCGGTGTGTTTGTAACTCGTATCCTGTGTGTGTGTGTGTGTGTGTGTGTGTGTGTGTGTGTGTGTGTGTGTGTGTGTGTGTGAGAGAGAGAGAGATACCTTGGCCCAATGTGGGGTGGGTTTTGAAAATGTCTTTTATGGTAGCCCTATATCACAATGTCCACTGTACAGGGATAACAGATGTGAAATAGCAAAAAGGCTGGGGCGCAACTCCATACACATACATGTGACATCACGGCCAGGCAATCACAGTTAGCAACTCCAGTATTACCCAGAGCACACTCTCAACCCATGTCACATACACACACACATGCGGAGGCAAAAGCCAATATGTGTGTAGTACACCACATATTGGTGACTGACAGTAACTATGGAGTGATTGCAGTGGCATAGAGAGGGCATGGCACCCTGTCCATCTGCCCAATAGGCACATACATGCAGATAGTGCACCTTCCACATGTTCCCTACTGGACACCTGCAACACCTGTGGTGCCATCAGATGTGACCCACAAAGGACATGATCAAACCAGCCAATAAAGCATACTAAAAGAAAAAGAAGAGCATTAAAAGTAAAACACATGAACTTCTCACTGGGAGTATGTATATGAGGGGCTTTCTTAAAAAATACTATAATAATATATTTAAAACTGTTTTGTTATAACACAAACCTAGTTAATATATTATAAGTTACTCATTTGTCGCTTAACTAGTACTGGTTTAATACTAGTAGTATTATTTAAACCAGGTAGAGTATCAGCCTGTAGTCTTATTATCCATTCTAACTCTGTAATTTCTAAAAGGTTATTAACATCACCCCCCCTCACACCCACTTGCACTACATCTATACATCTAAATTTAAAACTGTGTGTGTTAAACTCATGTATATGCTTATATAGAGCATTAGTTTGTATTTGTCTATTTATCTCAGATCTATGTTCGATTATACGATCTTTAAGCCTGCGTATAGTCTTTCCTACATAAAATGCTGACATTGCATGCAAGTGGCAAGATAGACTAATTTCATAGTATTACAATTAGTTTTATTTACAATTTTAAAAACCTTTAAAAGACAATTTCTTATAGTACCATGTAAAATTTTTAGGCAAATTTTGTGATTATTCTAATGAAGGGTTAGAACTATGCATTAATTTGTCTTAATTAATATCAG
>NC_056726.1:1643002319-1643026889 GCF_019279795.1 Protopterus annectens
CATCAGACTTTTGGGATTTATTTGGTTGGTGTTAATCTGCACTTGAGAGTTACTTTTGCTGTTCTTTTATATGAAGAAATTCCAAGATCATTGTTCTTGTGGCAGAATGTGTTACATGGCCAGCTTAGCTGAAAAGCACTCCAGGGAGCTCAAAGTGTAGTTATTTATTGTCCAGAAGGCACAGGAGTTAGTTTTCAGCTTTTTTCCTGCCTGCTATAAATCAGGAACACTTGAGGGAAGCTGTTCACTTTTCAGTGGCAGTTAGCAGCACTCTGTATAGTAGCAAACATATGAAGCTAGTACTTAGGATGTTAACCTGTAAAACAGAAAGTACTTGAATGGAGGTAAACTTAGGGCAGTTAGCATGTCTAAAAACATTAATATCAGATCATAGTACTACCTAACATTTAGCCTTAACCCTAGACACCCTTGTAAAACCAAATCCCGAAACCATAATAGCCCAACCCTAATACAGATCCTGACAACATAGATTTGCAATTTCCTAATATCTCTATGGCCAACTTGGTAAATATGGCCATCTTGAGACAATTTCAAAAGACATGCATCTGGAGAGTTTCTCCCTGGGTCTCCACTAAAAATGGGCTCTGTCCCAGTTGGACTTTCCCAGAAAAGAAATAAATAAATGTAGCAATTGTCTCATGTGCTCAGACAACCTTTTAATCTTTAAAGGAACTAACACAGTATACAAGAGATCCACATACATAACCTCCTTGGTAGCAAAAATCTCGGTTACAAACAAGGTTATTAAGAACACACACACCACATCCTTCACACAAATTGCTCACCACACACATAGACCTTCTTAAGCTGAGCCACTTAAAAGAAACATTTTCAAAGACCTCCTAAGCCATCAAACAGCACCACCTATCCTTAGCAATTACTAAGGCACACACCAAAAACATCACAATAACCCTACACCCAATGTTCCCCCAAGAACAAAGTCCATAATGCATACAAACACTTTACCTAGTACACTTGTCAAAGGGGATTCTATTGTACAACACACAGATGCTCTTCTAATCAGGCTGGACAAGGAGAAGTTAATGGATAGCTCCCTATCTGGAATTAGGATTTGCATGTGCTCAAGTCACTACACCACAGGTGCCAATATGTTTCTAGCATAGTCTATGTGAGTGTAAATAACCTGAGATATACCTCATTGGTTTATATGAAAAAAGATACAGGTCTCTCTGAATATGTGCCAGATGTACATACATGGCACGTATATGTGTCACATGTACGTGCCATGTATTGAACATCATTCTGCATCATCGTGGTGGTCTTCACTCTCATTTTACCTATTGTGCTTATCGTGTTTTGGTGGAGAAGACCTTTGGGAGCTAGCCGAGGTTGTGTGTGTCTTGCTGCTATCCTTTTTTACGCTTGACTGCTCACACACGATGGATGCTATTGCAATTGAATTAGATTATGCACCAGATAAACAAACTGGGGTAAGAAAATGGAATACCATGTTTGAATTGAAAGAAAATCCTATACTTAACATGGAATTTACCCCAACTTTTATAACTGCAGAAAAAGGAACTATAGATAAACAAAGGGAATTTAACATTGCTTCCAGAGACTTAGAGAATGTATTATACAAACTTCACAGATTGATCTGGCAGAGACAACACTTAGAAGCGTGTCTACACTTCAAAGTGATTCCAAGGGGTATGAGAGTTCTCTGTATGCCCACATACGGAGAAAGCCACCCGGAATTGTTAAGAAGGTGGCAACAATTGAATTTAGATTTGGGATTCAACTATATAAAACTTCTCATAGAATACTTTCTCCCCATTGAGAAAGAACTCACTCTGCAAGCTGACACACTGGCGAAAGAAATCACGTCTAACTTTAAGGGAGAACTTTTCCAACAGAAACTAGATAACATCTATTGTCAGTTATCTGCCTATGGAGATAAATTACAACAAACCAAAATACGTAAACTCCATAGAGATCATACAGATTTTCTTAACAACCAAGTCTTTGCCTGGCCTAGGTATCGAGAATTGACAACTGAATCCGTGCCTAATACCAATATTAACCAACCAGAAGAACGTTCTGCTAATGAAGTGAATATTCATTATTCACAAAGTGACAGTTCCACCTTAAGAAATCCTGCTACTACTACAGACGTATCAACATCACTTCCAACACCTGTGAATACAATGAATCAGGACATTAGAGACACTCCCCCTCCTAACCAACAAGTGCTGATACAACAGAGCTCCAATATACAGGGCACGAAACCGAAAATAAAACAAGGGAACTTAGAAGGTTTTTTACCCTTACCAACGAAGTTCCAAAAGACTTTTCAGAGCAGATCCAGGAGCAGAGGGAGGACAAAGAGAAAGTTTTCTGGCGAACAGATGAATTACGGCAACAGGAACCGGAGAAGAGAATAACGAATTTAGTATTCAACTTGTCAAAACGGACTCTTACAGAAACTGACATTTCATTGCTGAACAAAGGTTTTTCATTTATACCAGCCCAGGTTAGTAATATAAGTGAAATTTTAATTGACCTGAGGCTGTTTACTCGTAACATTACCTTGAAATGTTTCTTTGATAAAAATGGAACCAAATCTGTAAATAATGACATTAACAATGACTATAGTTTCAAAAGGAAGAGTATTTTTACGCCGACTTTAACAGCAGTGACTGAATGTTTCATGAAAGCATGCGAAAAAGACTTCTATAGCTAATTTAATAACAAAAGGAAAGGGCTATATACTAATATGTCTCATTTAGAATGGGAATCTTTATATTCTTTACAGCGTGACAGCAATATAACGATTAAACCCGCAGACAAAGGTGGTGGGATAGTTGTTTTAGATAGCTCAGTATACAACACCACCATGCGTACTATGCTTAAAGATACAGACACTTATATAAAAATAGACCATACTGACCTAACCAAATTAATTTACACTGTACATCATGAATTATATGACTTCTTAATGTGTAGACAGATTGACCATGACCTCTATTTATACTTTTTAATAGAACAGCCCAGAATACCATACATAAAGGGATTGCCTAAGATTCATAAAGGCATATTACCACCACCTTTACGCCCAATAGTGGTTGGAGATGGATGGGTTACAGAAACAATGTCAGTCTTTATAGAAAGGAAATTAAGACCTATTGTCAATGATATTACATCCATACTAAGAGACACATATCAACTGTTGGATGTATTAGAGAATTTTAATGAAGGCATTCCTATTAACTGCCTTCTAATAAGTATGGATATGAAGAATTTATTTACATCCATACCAAATAGTTATGGTACAGAAGCCATTAGACATATTATTAAAGATAGCAATAGATTCAACAATAATGAACAGATTCTACTTATTGCAATCTTAGAACTTATATTAAACAACAATGTTTTTATGTATGACAATAACCTATTCCTACAACAATGGGGAGTAGCCATTGGCACTCCATGTGCGAATACGTACGCGAACCTAGTGGTATACTATTGGGAATGCATGCATCTATTTAACAATGAATGTTTCAAAAAGATGTTATTATATAAACGCTTTGTAGATGATGTCATTATTTTTTGGAATGGCACATTAGATGACTTTTTAGACTTTATAGAATATCTAGAATCTACTACCTCTTTCTTTAAATTTACAGTTGAACATTCCACAGTTAAAATAGATTTTTTAGACATCACCATTACAAAAGATGAAAATGTTTTTTTACATCACACTATTTTCAGAAAACCTTGTTGGAAAAATACACTTTTGGAATATAATAGCATGCAACCCAGACATATATTTCGCAACATTATAAAAAGTCAATACATTAGAATTAATAAATTATGTAAGGACAGTGAAGATCGATTGATACAAATTTCTAAATTAGAACAAATGTTTTTAGAGAGAGGATATGATCTGAATTTGATCCACACAGTGAAACAGTCTCTGCAGTTATCTCAAACCTCAGCTATCCTTAGAACTGGAACACAGAAAATGCAGGGGTTTCATTTTCCCAGTAAACAGTCCATAAACTTTCAAACTAGATACACCAGTGATAACAGATTTATTACCAATATCATACACAAAAACTGGCATATTCTCCTGACTGATGAAGAGATTAAGAAGTTAGTGGGAGAAAAGCCGACATTTATATACAGCAATAGTAAGAATTTAAAGAGATTGCTATGTATCGAAAAGAGCATTGACACTAATTACAAAGAAAGGAATATGGCAAAAGTAGATTGTATGGATAGAGCAACTGTACACAATAAGATAGGGACACACCCCTGTAATACATGTAATATGTGCAGTCATATTACAAAAGAGATTGACTTTACACACCCCAGGCTGAATATTACCTATAAACCGAACTTTACTTCTAGTTGTACTAGTTCTAATCTGGTATATTTAGCAAATTGTCAGGAATGTGAAGCATTCTATATAGGCATGACGACTAGATCCTTGAAAGAAAGGATCTATAATCATATATATGATATCAGGAAGAATGATCAAAAGAATGCTCTAGCTAAACACATTAATAATTACCCAGGACATAGCTTTAAATTCAGAACGTTACAACTAGTCCAGTTGAATAAAAGGAAGGGAGATACGTTCAATGAACTTGAAAATATAGAATTAGAATGGATTATTCGCTTCAAAGCACATTATGCCCCGGGCTTGAATCAATATATTAGTATTAGATCAACACTTAAAAAGAGGAGTTTGAAATGAAGCACTCTGAAATGGATCTAGATAAACAAAAATATAAAGTACTAATATTGGTGCTAACAGTTAAATACATATATACATACATTTTTTATATACATATTCTTTCAGTGCTCTGAGATTGGCTGCTGATATAAACTATACAAATGCCTATGAAATATATATATATATTTATTTATATATATATATATATATATATATATATATATATATATATATATATATATATATATATGTTGTTTCACTGTTTTATTCCTTCACTTTCCATATTTCAATGTTTAATAAGATTCTGTATTCTGTTGCTATCTGTGTTCTATATACATTTAAATATGGTATAGGTCTTGACTTCAATTTTAACCATTTTATTAGTCATATGAATAACCTTTTGACAAAATATAAAATACTATATATATAAAAAAATTTTTATCAAAACATTTTTTTAAAATGCTTAATATATACCCAAAAATTTATATTTATATATATAGTGATTTTATTAATGAGATATATGAGAATTTTTTAAGTGTATTGTTCATATGTTTATTTATATATATTTATATATTTATATATCTGTTATTTATATACTATACATATATATATTTATATATATATTGATATTTGTATTTTATATCTTTTACCTATTTACTACTTTCTAAAAGAGTCCATATAATTTTAAATATATTTTTAATATATTTTTAATATATTTTTAAAACATTTTTGTCATATTAATGTAATATAATATAATAGGTCAGTATAATGGTTGGTTCTTTATCTGCGTGATTTCAAAGAATATATAACAATAATACTTCCTGAAGCCTCACACTTTCATAATGAGTCATGTTAGAATATATTTACGTTTTCTTATTCATATAATTTTTCTATATACTTTTTATATACATTTTATCTGTTCTTTAGTATATATTGCTGATGCAGATAGTTCTAGATTGATACTGCTTGTTCTATTTACAACAGTGATATATCATTTGGAGAGATATATAGTTGTTTTTTATATAGCTGCTGCACTTCGATAAGTAGTGACTCTATTGTTCAATGTTGTGTGCATAGAGTGATATATATATACACATATATATTGCAAGCAGAAATTGTATAGGATGATGTTATTAACTACATCTGATTAAGCTGTTTTATTATGGATTTGCTATATAGAATAATGTTTTATTTTTGTCAGAGCGGTCGTTTGAAAATATCTAATTTTAACAGTAATATATATATTTTTAGGGATATATGTCTCCTGAAAGATGCCCATGAGATTTCTTATGTTTTTATAACTGTCTCACCAGTTTAAACTGTTTTTTCACAATTACATCAGGGATTTTGTGATTAGCGTTTTATTAACTAATTGAATAATTGATAGCAATAATTACTACTGAGATCTGATATATAAGGATGAGGGTTTTTACAATTTGTTAGATCTGAAGAAGCGTACAGTCCGTACGCGAAAGCGCTCATCTCCTTTTGTGTTTGTTTCAAATAAAGAGAAGTTTTTGCTGCATCATCGTGGTGGTCTTCACTCTCATTTTACCTATTGCCTTCACAAAGGCTGATGCCACAGTATGAATAGAAAATGATTGATTTTAATAATTACCTTACTTTTTGGTGTCACTCCAATGGAATCCATTATCTATCAACATGGGAGGACATGATTAACAGACCACATTGCTTTGCCAAGGATGATCTGCACATCACACCTGGGCTTTCAGATAGTTGCTAAAACTTTATTTAGACCCTTAGAGCCTTTTTTAGGCAATGTCAAAACGACAAAACTTTCAACATAGCAAAAAAAAACATCTCAACATAACTCTAAGGTGCTGCTGTTCAGTGCTAGGCTAACTAAACAAGAAACTTTATACTTTACAAGCATTCCTCAGTCTGGAGACCATAGATATTTGTGTTGTTACTGAGGCTTGGGTTAAAGGGACATAAAGTACTGCAGCAGTACAAAGCTGCAGTGACTTCCAGACATTTAGACCAACACCAGTAAACACAAACTATAAAGGTGGAGGTGTCTCAAGCTATATTAGCAACAAGTACAACTACAGATTGGTTAAAGAGATGATGCCCTATAGTTGACCAATGTCCAGGTCTCCATAGACAATGTTCCTTACCATGTCCTTCACAACTACATATCACCCTCCATGTCCAACAGAGCTCGCAACTCTTACCTAGACCTTCTAAAGGTACTTACCATACATCCAAATACCCTATTCATGACAGAGTTTAACTACTCCTCTATGGACCGGGAAATGTACACTGTGTCTAACACACAGCCACATTTTCTTGATTTAATCAACAGAAACACTCTGGGCCATATAGTGCACAATCCAATCAGAGGATCAAATATATTGGACCTCATACTCACTAACATGGAACAGCATTCACCCCCCCCCCCCCATGTCACATTCATCCAGATAAACCCATAACAGTTTGGAACTATTCTAAAGCAAACTGCATACTATTAAGTGTTTTTTTTTTTTTGTCAAAATTATGCCCCTCCCCCAAACCCCACAAGCACAGCTACCTATGTAAAATTATTTACAGAAATCCTGTACAAGCATGTAAATACGAGAATACGCCCAGATCTAAAACCAAAAACAAACTTGACATGCAGAATCCTAAACTTAACAGGGTATATAATAAAACATAAAAAGTCATAGTCAAAATCACAAGGAGCAGCACTCACAGAGACAATAGCTCTCTGATTCAAAACAAATAAAGAAACTAATAAGCCTAATGAGGTCAGGATAGCCTCCCAGGCTAAGGACAATCACAAGGCCTTCTTCAGGTATGTCAGGTACCTTAAAGGTAACACTCAGCATTGTGAAGAACTGATGGTCAATGGTACAACTTCACTGACCAGGGTGATCTAGAGAATCAACTTGCTGAAAAATTTTACTCTAACTTCATACCCCCTAGAATCCCTTCTAGCATGAACCCCCAACTATCAATAGGCAGCAGGCCCTGGTAGCACTCAGTAAGGCCAAAAACACTGCTTCAATTGGCCCCAATAATATTCCCAAGTTGCCTCCTTGATATTCTAAAACTTGGCTCTGTGGGACCACTTGAGAAACTCTTCAACTACTCTTCAACTACAGGCTCAAAATAGGTTATGTGCCAGATGGATAGAGGGCTGCAAAGGTCAACCCTCTTCAAAAGGATAGACCATCAAATGACCCTGGGCACTACAGACCCATCAGTCTGAATAGTATAATATGCAAAGCCATCGAATAAATTATCATGGAAATGATCAACAAGGACATTGAGAACCTATAGATACTCTACCTTTCCTAGTATGGCATTGTTAAGGGAAGGCCTTGCCTAGTCAACCTGGTAGATACATTTGAGGGGGTCACCAAGACAATGGATGAGGAGAAGATGGTGCATATAATCTATCTTGATCTGGACAAAGCATTCAATATAATACCTCACTCAGGTATTGTTGATAAACTCTCAGAACTAGGCATAAATCCTTACACAACTCATTAGATTGCTGTCTGGCTCACAGATATAACCCAAGAAGTCAGGATCAGTGAGACCACTTCCACCAGGAGACCAGTCACCCATGGAGTAGCACAGGACTCTGTGTTGGGCCTGCTCCTATTTGGCATCTACTTCTCGGACGTCAAGGCTAATGTTAAAGGCCTTGACTTCTGAGAAGTAAATGCCAAATAGGAACATCAACCTCATGCAAGAGGGTCTAATACAAACAAATGGCTGGTGTCAAAATGACAGATTAAAGCTCAATGGGAAGAAATGCATTATCATGACTTTTGGGAAATTTTCCACTCATTTTAATTACTCCATTAATAAAACACCCCTAAGAGTAAACTGTATAGGTAGGGATTTGGGAACATATGTATACAGTAATCTGACCATATATGCAAGAAAGTAAGAAAATAATTCTGCATCACCCAACTCATAAGCAGGGGTATGGCACCCAGGTCCTAGGAAGTTATACTACAACTTTACTTAGCTCTTATCAGATCTATCACTGAGTACAGCTACCCTTTGGAATGTATCTAACCAGAAACTTGCAACAGTCAAACTTTCCTGACAGGTTCCTCACCAGGAAAATTTAGAGTATGACTACACTGTCCTACACAGATAAGCTATAGCCCTATCTCTGTACTCAGACTCCTGCAGGTTATTAAGAAGCAATCTATGCTTGGCATATAAGGCATCCTCACATTCAGCTCTGATGCATCTCTTGCACAGCCACCAAACAAACAACACCAGAAACAATAGATCTAAGTACCTGAGCTTTGCATGTGACAACAATATGTATCTCAAAGGACCCCCACACTATGGAATAACCTCCCCATCTATGAGAAGCAGAGTTCATCCCTGACCCTATCCAAATGAAATCTTGATAATTGGATGGGAAATTATAAAGTCACCCCAGTCTGGTCCTCCTTTCTCTGATGGACAGAGGTTGACATTAAATAAATTATCCCCCAACTAACATACTCTCCCACAAAACACTTAACTACCTCCTTACTAAAATACCCCACTATATAGTTGTTGAAAGAACTCAGTGACAGAACTGGGTTGGGTTGTACAACTAGGCTTGTAAATACCAAAGTGGTTGTTAGCTTAGTAAAACTATGAAACTATGAACTTATTAAAGAAAACAATACACTGCTTAGAGGCAACCCTGTCTCACAACCCTTCTTATACATATTCACTCAGGAAACCAACCATTTACCAGAGTTCTAACTTTTGAATTATTATATGCTGCCTTTAATACTGCTATTATTGTTGTTTTAAGTCCATGGTGTAATAAAATCTTGCATAAATTTCCATGACTTCCAATGTCGAATGGTTTACTTACATCTTCCATCAATAACTTTCCACCACTGTCTTGATACAAAATAACATCAACCACTTCCTTAACCACAATTAAAAGTTCATTAGACGTTCAACCATTGATTCAGTATATACTTGATAGCATAACTTTCCTCAAAATATTCTGACATCTCAGTTGAATTATCTTCAATAATATATTATAATCATCATTATTCAAAATAACGGCTCACCGATTTTTTATAATATCCTTTCCTCCCTTTTTGCCATATAGATGTAATAAATCCTTCACACATACCATTAACATGTATATACCATTCTCACAGCATTCATTCACTACCTCAACAAAAATCTTTATTTCTCTATTGTAAATCTTTTATATACATTGCAACCTGTATCACCTGTCCCTATTTTCTTTTGACTTGCTAAGCCATTCAGCTTGTCAACTGTGATATTATTCTGCAAATGTTCTGCTACTCCACGAGAAACTTCCTCTAATCCCAACAATCCCTCAATATGCAGATATCTTTCCTTATACATTTCTTTATCATATATCTTTATAATGTCCATAATATGTGTATGCTCACTTTCTACTACTCCTTTCTTATCCATCAATTCCCTAAACACATAACTATCATTTTTAGATATTTTACCAAAACTAGTAATACCCTTTTCTACCCCATACCTAATATATTTTTATACAATATTTTCCCAATCATCTCTTTATTTTGTTCATATACTTGCTTTTTCTTTACACAAATAATTAGTATCATCTCTTTCTAAGCTATCTGACCCAGTTATTCTCACATAATTTTCAAATTTTCTTTTTTTTTTTCTTAATTGTAATTTTACTTACAAAATAGATCTTTTTTATTTTTTGTTTAAATATAACCTATAAATCTGCCCAGGATTTACAATGCTCTCTCTCATGATGCAATGCTCCTTCTATTACTTTCTTGTTTTATTTGATCTACTTCTAACATTTTCCTGTTAATCTTTTTTTTTAATCTTTCCCTGCTCTTATAACGTCATAATTCCCCTACATCTATCCAAATACTGTCATGATCTGCAAAAAAAATAAATAAATAAAATTAAAAAAAAAAACGTAAGCAGTGTACCATTATCCATTTCAGTAAGTTTCATAGATATCATAAAACAATCTATTTCTGTCTGTAATATACATCTCTTTTAATTAAAATCTGTATTATTCCCTAGTCACCAGTCACGTAATTTTAATAGTTTATGCATCCCTCTCACATAACTCACCTTTCTTTTTTGCAGTGTTCTAAAGCAAAATTAAAATCCATCAAGATAATATTCATATCAACATAACATAAGGTTTTATTTCTTCAAATAATTCTTCATTTTTTCTTATTTCAGTAAATCTCAATCCACCTAAAAAAACTTACAAACTTGGAGAGCATTCCAAGATTGTCATTCGTTTTAACTCATTCAGCCAACTATTCACTTAACTGATACTACTGTTACTTTATAGGTTACAGATGAACACAAAGCTTGCTGCTTTGAAGGGCTATTTTAAGGCTAGCCAATAATCCTAGGTCAGAATCAAGCCCTGTATCTTGTGTCTATATGGTGAAAACTTTAACCATTATGCCAAATCCACCCACATAGTTCTTTTTCTTAAGTTTGATGTTATATTTTAAACCTTTGTTTTCTTATTCTAAGCCTCTGAACTACATATTCTTCTTTATGGGCCTCTACAGCTCTCCTTCTTCCATTGTTTCTCTCGGGCTACCTAAAGTCCACTCTTCAAATTTTCCCTTAAAACTACCTTCCTCGAACTATACTACTGATCTAATCAGCGTATCCTATAATTAAAAAGATCATCTCTACTTGACTCCAAGTAGACTATTCTCTATCTGTTAAACGTAGCACTTGCTCCTACAGTACTTATTACCTTGATACGGCACTCTTGTCATAGATAGTACCCCAAAAAGGCAACCCCCCATTTCTCGGTCACCCACGTCCCCCCGAATCTTTTTTAAAGTTTTTTTGTCTATTCCTTCTAGCATGTCGAGGGATCAGTTGCTAGTGTCCTCTCCTGCTCAGCTGGTGAACCTGGGAATATTGAGGCAATGTTACAATTGCCTCATGTACACAGACAACCCTCTCCTCCTCCCACAAAACACAAATACATGCGAGAGATGCAACTACACGGCCAAACTGGAGGCTGAGCTCTCTCAACATAGGACTGGCAAGACCAGTCAGGAGGAGAAGGTTACCACACACACTATAGACCCAGTCTCACATATTACCATTACAACCTCAAATCATACACATAAACACACAAAGACATACTGAGGCTCTGATCAAAATCTACCAAAACAGCAGAGGCCACCAAAGCAGACACCCAAACAACCACCACCTCAGAACACAACACCTGCAACACATAGACCTCACAGTCAGAGTGTCAAACAGTCACAGCCCTTAAGGCCAAACACAATGCCAGACACACTAGTCATTGGTGACTCCATAGTCAGACACACTGACGTCCGCTCACCAGACTGAGTAAGGAGAAGGTCACAGTAAGCTGCCTGTCGGGCGCTAGAATCCGCCACATAACGCAAGCACTCAGGTCTCTCAACAGCAGGTACAAATATGATTCAGTCATTGTCCACGCTGGTGTAAACGACCTGAGACGTACCTCCTTGGACTACATGAAAAGAGACATTGAGGAGCTCTCTGATTATGTAGCCCAGACAGGTATGACCCTGACCTTGAGCAGTATCCTACCTTCACCAAGAATGATGCCACAATACAGAGATAAGATGATCAGCTTTAACAATTGGCTTAAACACTGGTGTCATTCAAAGGGGATCCAGTGTCTGTCTGCCTGGGATGACATGCTGGACAAGCCACGCTGCTATGAGGCGGCTTGCACCTGTCACCCTGGGATTCGGATATTGGCAAAGGCTCTTGCCACCCCATAGTGCCTTTTTAGGCAAGGCTCAAATTCTAAACATACCACCCTAGAACACAAAAAGGAAAAAACTAAGGGTAATGCTGCTCAATGCCAGAAGTCTAAATCTCAAAATGCACGCACTCGAGGCCCTTCTCAGTATGGAGAACATCGATGTCTGTGCTGTGACAGAAACCTGGTTCAAGGCTCCTGAGAGCACCCCGGCGCTATCAGGTTTTACCTCATATCATGCGTTCCGGCCCCAAAATCTGGACAATACCAAGAAAGGAGGGGGTATCCATATTCATCAAGGACACCCACACCTCAAGACTGGTGGCAACGCATGCATCGGAGACCATCCAGGTGCAATTAACCATAGGCAAGACTGCTCTGCAAATTGTAGCATGTTACAGGCCACCCTCACAAACTCAGGAACCTCACATGGCCTTCCTGAAAACACTAGAGGATAAATGTATCACCAAACACCATCATAGTAGGTGACTTCAATTACCCTAATATAGACTGGGAACACTACTCAAGCCCAAACACCCTAGCCCAAAAGTTCCTGGAATTCATAAACTCAAATGCCATGGAACAACTAGTCACCATCCCACAAGAGGAGATAACATACTTGATCTCAGCAGCACGAACATGGGAGCACAATGTTCAACACCCGGGGTGTACCCCTCACTGGTGAGATGAGACCACAAACTAATCTCGCTGGAGGGCCTCATCCCACCCCACCTGAAATAAAAAGACCACAGTAAAGAACTTCTCAAAAGCCGACTTCACACTTCTAAAGACTAGTGTGGTCTCCTTTAAGGCCCCGAGCATGGAAAACAGTACTCAAGCCGCTGAATCACTTACAAATGCCTTCTACCAGCACCTGCAGGACTGCATGGATAAGGCAATCCCAAGCAAAACAAAGACTCTTTGTACCAAAGGCAAGCATCCAGTCTGGTGGACCCCAGCCATAAACAAACTCTACAACAAAAGGAGGAAGCTACTACAAGATAGAGCAAAATCCTTAAAAGGTAAGACACCCTTGATCACTATAAGTAAAAAACTAAGAGCTCTCATAAAATCATCCAAAGCAAATTTCGAGAGAAAAATAGTTAAAGACTCAAAAGACAATCATAAGGCCTTCTTTAGCTATGTTAGAAACCTGGGAGGAAACTCCCAGATATGCTCAGAGCTAGTTCAAAATGATGTGAAGATTACTGATCCTACAGACATTGCCAACATACTGGCTGACAGGTTCAGTGCAAACTTCTCCCCGACCCCAAAGAAAAGATATCTATACCAAACGAATGCAGCCCCCCCAACATCTCCCGCGCCCAAGTGAGAACTGCTCTCTCCCAAGCAAAAACACAGCATCCATGGGACCTGATGGTGTCCCCGGCTGTGTGCTCCATGAACTCAATGAGGAATTAAACCCACAGCTAGGACAGCTGTTTAATCAAAGTCTTACCTCTGGATACGTACCCAGGGAGTGGCGCACTGCAACTGTGGTACCACTTCACAAAGGCGGTGCCTCCACCGACCCTGGAAATTACCGGCCCATTAGCTTGACAAGCCTTATCTGCAAAGCCATGGAGAGGATCATAATGGACCTCATAAATAAAGACATAGGGAATTTGCAGACTTTGGATCCAACAGTTTGGCTTTGTCAAAGGCAGATCATGCCTTTTAAACTTGGTTGACTTTTGAAACAGTCACCAAAGCCATTGATGAAGGAAAGGCAGTCCATACAGCCTACCTCGATCTGGCTAAGGCCTTCGATACAATACCCCATTCGGGTATCATTGAAAAACTCATCAGCTTAAATGTCAACCCATACATCACAAGATGGGTTGCAAACTGGCTGAGTGACAGAACCCACAGGGTCAGAGCTGCTGGCGCCATGTCAGACTCAAAGCCTGTCACAAGTGGTGTCCCACAGGGCTCAGTCCTGGGCCCACTCTTGTTTGGCATCTACTTTTCCAAGTACAAGCAAACACAGGAGGTTATGGCTGACAAAGTTTGCAGATGACTGCAAACTGGGCCATAGTAGAAAACACATCTGACACAGATATCCTTCAGAAGGGTCTCACAGAAACGGATAACTGGTGCCAGAGCCACGGCCTAAAGTTAAATGCCAAAATGCATAGTCATACCCTTCGGGAAAAACAAGGTTACCCCTAGCTACCAAATAGGTGGCAATCCACTGAGCACAGAAGAAGTTATCAGGGACCTGGGGACCCAGGTTGATAGTAGTCTGTCATTCGACACCCATGTAGCTAAAGTAGTTAGGAAGACCTTCTACATTGCCCACCTTATCATGAAGGGATTCTCATCTAGATCAAGGGAGGTCATAGTCTCCCTTTACTCATCACTCATCAGACCAATGATTGAGTACAATGCCCCATTCGGAATGTATCTGACCCGACACTTGCAGCAGCTGGAGAGGCCACAAAATTCCTCACCAAAAGGATAAAGGGTCTCAAAATCTGTCCTATGCTGCCCGACTGAAAGAACTCCAGCTCTATTCAGTCGCCACATTGCTCAGAGGTGACCTTTGCCTAACATACAAGGCCATGTCAAACCCAGATTTGATGAATATGCTTCACCTCAAAAAATCTAGATCCATCAGAGCCACAAGGGCGGGAGACTTAAACCTTGACACGGCTATTAATAGGGCGTGCTGGAGGGATAGATTCATCACCCAAAGACTCCCTATGCTGTGGAACAAAATCCCGGTACATGTGAGGCAGAGCACCTCGCTGGCCTTGTTCAAGAGAAATCTTGACCAATGGATGGGAGATCGCAGATATACCCCAGGGATTACCTCAGTGTCACTGCTCGACAGAGGCACAGAAAAATAATGGGTATAGTTCCCCATACTAAAGGGGTGGCCTAAGCCACAAAACGATGGGCTAGGCTTGTAAATGCCCTCGGGCAGATAGCCTAGTATGAACCTATGAACCTATGAACCTATGAACCTACTATCTGCTCATTTGATAACTAATCATTGTCCACAGAGGTTCTGCACTAAAAGAATAGCAGGGTATAAGTAACATGTCCTGTGCAGACCACCTGAAACCTTATTCTTGCATTCTCTTTGCTACTGGTTGTTGAGGGGGCATCTGTGCCTAGCATACAAGTCATTGCTAGACCCTACCCTGATGGACCTCCTGCATATTTGCAAAGCAAGCAACACCAAAATTATCCATTCTAAAGACTTAATTAAAACTTGCCTGTTATATAAATAGGCCCTTCTGGAGAGATAGGTAAGTACCCCAGAGACTGCTCCTTTTCTGAAACAGGCTTTCCATATATGTAAAGGAGAGTTCCTCCCTAATCCATTTCAAATATATCTTGGACAAATAGATGGGGAACCAGACATTCAACTTTGGTTTGGAACCTGTGTCTTTAATGGACACAGGCAGCCTGTAAATGGTCCAGCTCCCAGGCCACTGCTTGTAAAAGTTTCATATCCCAAGCCCCTGCTTATACTACCAAGGGTACCAGAACTTGACAGAGATTGGGAATGCATGGATATGTATAAAAAGGTCCCAATGATCATTACCCTTGTAGACACCACTTAGCAGATATTAATTTCAACTTCTGCTAATCCAGTCTGTCTATCCCTCTCTTGAATAATACTGTTTTCATGATTCACACTTTCTCCAACATTCATATAAACTTTTATTTGTTCTTTCATGCTTTTATCTGGCATTTTTGTTTCTATTTCACTCATTTTCTTTTATTTATCTACACTCTGTGTTCCTACACAATCAAATCAAAAATGACCTCCTTCTCCACATAACCTTCATTCTGCTTTACATTTCTTCATGGTGTGACCAATTTCTCCACATTAACTGCATTTATTTAACTTTTCTATAGTCTTGAATTAAGGTATTCACATTCCCACAGAAATTATACATTTTATTTTGCCCTCAATAATCTTATTTTGTAATTAACATTGCATCCATTTCCCAGCCATAATTACATATAATTCTGTCATCCTTTGTTTTTATAACATTTGCAGCATTTTCACAATACTGCTTTAAGCAATTTCACTTATCATTGTGTTCTATAATAGCTGGTCTAAGCTGTCCATGTCCACTAATAAATTATTATTCCAGCAGAAAACAGTCTTTTCTTTTTTTCAGTTTCACACAAAAGTCTCAGTCGCAATGTTATAGTTTCAAAAGTTATGTCACCTGCTTTTCACCAGGTATTAATGACTTAATATCTGTCAAGCCAGTATTGAAGGATACGTCTGCCTGTTTGTCTTAAATTATTTACAAGATATTCAAGTTTCTATTTATACAGACTGTGATGGATTTTTATCATGTTTTTATGATCCTTCAACAGTTTATTACAATGTTGATTTATGTGGTGTATCTCTAAATTTTGTCTCTCAAGTGTGGCATTTTTTTGTTACTATTTAAGTGGGAGGTTGTTATTGATACTTTTTTTCTGAAGAAGATCCTTTTATAGTGGAACAAAAGCACTCAAATCACATTGAATAAAAGATTCTGCTGTGGTATCTGGTGTCGCGTCTTTTATTGTATTTTATATTTATCATTGTTAACAATACCTTATATTTGCTCTCTTCACCCAGCAACAACTTTAGCAAATGTTTTTTTTAAGTCACTGAAAATGTATCTCCACTACTGACTTTCTTACTGAGTTGCTGCTTATTTTGTTCATCTGTTTCTCCATATTCTTAATCCTGCATTTTATTCCAGGGCATAGCATATTCTTCCTCAGGTTCATCCTTATATAGTAACTACAAAAGTCATACATTTTGCATGTCACTATCTTCTAACTCAGTAATTACCTTTTTTTCTGGCTCTCTGATTCATCCAGAAAAGGAGTTAGATGCTGCTTATTTGTAACAGCCACCTCACTGCCTAGGTCTCTGACAAACTGTCCCACTACACTTTCCAAATCTCCTTTCAACATAATATTTTCTTTTGGCCTAACACCTTCTTGTCTCAGCATAACAGAACCTATTTCACCAGCTCCACTCTCTGATTTTGCAAAAAGCTTCTCCAGAGTATCACCTCACTCAGTTGTCTGTGAGCCAAGAACCGAAGTGATGCTTCAATTCTCACAAGAAAAGGTGACATTCCCCAATGCCATGACCAAATTTCTACTAGTAGAGTGAGTACCACCATGGGTTTCACCCGAAAACAGGCTAACCTGGTCAGCAAAGGATAAACCAATGCAAATAAAAGGATTAAAAAGAGTCAGAAAGTCCAATTCATAAAGTAAGAGAAGGAGAGCCAAATCATTCAATAAGGGATTGAAAACATATTCAAGATGAAGGTCGAGCTGTCCACTCTCAGCAGTTCCTCAGTGTGTTCAAAAGAACTGGTCTCAAAAACTGCTATACTCTTAGACTTGTAACTACAGTGTTGGTTAAGATTTGTGAAGGAAATGTGGTTTAATTTCAACCATAATATATAAAAATGTGTATGTGTGGTGTGCAGTTACATCAGTGGTTCTTTCATTAATGTAAGCAAGTCGGCTATAACTAGAATTGTTCAATAGAAATGAAAACAGTTTACTACCATTAAGCAAAATGTATCATTCATGACACTTTGTCTAACACATTTTCAACTCTACAAAACACATGATGCATCTTTAAGTAAATACAATGACATTTTTCCTGCTACTGTAATCTCTTAGAGATAGAATACACACTGTGAGACACAGAATAACATATTAAATAATCCTAACATGATGATATCTGCATTTATATGAATAATTATGTTATGTATATACAGTGGTATCTATACAAAGAAATCACTGCATTGTCATTACGAGATAATAAATCACAGGCACATTTGTAAAACTTAGTAAATAAATACTGAAATCCTTTTTATAAAAGTCTAAAGATTCATTATGCCCTTAGATAACATATTTCTTATATTTTATATATGAACACAACTTACTAATGCTTTTAAATTCAGAAGAATGTAAATGCACTGTGTTCTTTTCCTGTGACATACATTCATATTGGAGATCTTTTACTAAGCCTTTAAAGATAATTATTACCCATAGATGGATATATCAGCCAATGAAGAATATGAATAAATAATAATAAAGAAAATAACAGATGTATTGCATCTCAATAAAAGTGGGTAAACAGAAAATTTTGGGAAAAACAAACCTGTTAAATTAGGAGCTTGGTTTCATGGCATAGAGAGTCAAGATTCTATCCCATCCCAGCCTAGGCCAGATAATCCAAGACAAAGTAATGGCTGAGAACCTGTAGGAGTCACATACAGGTGGTGGATGATGTTGGCTTTTCACCAATAGGATGTGGAGCAAGTCTGGCCCATTGCACTTCTGGCACCTACTGGGGATGCCAGCACCATTTCTCTGAGACTGTTCTTAGCACTGGATTTGTGTAATGGCACTGCTCCTGGAAATTTTGTAGTATAGTCTGCTATTTCTAGAACCTATTGATTCCTATTGTTAGATTTTATTGATGGCCACATATTGTTCACCACAGTTTGTTAATCTGGTACTTCTGTGATGTGCATTGGGACATACCCTAGATGGCGTGCCAATGTCTGTCATTTTAGATAAAAGGCACTGGTGTTTTCTACCACTTTCATTATGCCTAGTTTCAATACTTAACCAATAGGCTTGTCTTAGTTTTGTGCAGCAACAGGTGACCTACCAAAAAGTAACTATGGGCTTGTGAAAGGTGCAGTGGTGCAGCAGTAGCATTGTCACCTCATGGCAAGAGGTTCTCCGGTTCAGTTCTCGGCTGGAGTGCCCTCTGTGCAGAGTCTGCATGTTCTCCCTGAGTTTGTGTGGATTTCCTCCCATGTTGTAAAGGGTCTGTATTATAACAGTGAATGCTGTACAATTAACCTTTAAAAACCAAAACCACAAAATGCCGAAGACATGGAACAGTAAATTTTTTCCCACGGAAAAAATTCGCTACTCTAAAAAAAAAAATCCAAACACAAAATAAAGTGGTGGGTTTTGCTCCCCACCCCCCTACTTAAATATACCAACTTCGAGATCGCACCACAGTGGAGGAAATGGCAAAGTCCCAAAAACAGCCCTTGGGGAAAAAAATTGCTGTTATGTGTGTTTGGGATTTCACGGTTTCGATTTAAAGCAGTCAATAAAACAGCATTCGCTATTTTAAATGTTCATTGATATAATAGGGCATCATTATAAGGACTTGCATCTGGAGCGTTTCTCTCCAGGCCTCTGCTGAAAATTGGCTTTGTTCCCAGTTAACAAATGTTAAATAAATAAAAAAAAAAAAATTCTCTGTAAACAGATGTAAGAAGGAATAGGAATATGTTTTTCAATATCTTTCCTTCCAACTTTGGCTATGCTCTCCTTGCCCTACTTAATGTATCATCTTTCTGTTGTGTTTTTAAGTTCATGTGGTTTATGTGTATGTTCACAAACTCAGGGCTGCATTCTTCAGTAACTTGCCTTGATGAGGAAGGAGTAGCTTCTGTTTCAACTTAGTGATGCTCCAAGTGTGACTGAATGACTTGAAGCACTAAACACATGAGAGATCTGTTTCAAGGAGTTGAATGTAAAAGTTGTTGAAACTAATATAGTCAAGACCATATGGTCAACAATTCAATCCATCAACAAAAAACACAAACCTAGCCAACACCTGCAAACAACCAAAACAATGATTTTGCAGACAGTCAAGCCACAATCCTGACACCGCCTCAACTCAGAGATCACAATACAGTGGGGAAAAGAGCAAATTTTCCAATCACCATTATACTGTGATCTCGGTCAGAACAGTTTGAAAGACTGAAATGTTGACCATATGGTCTTCACCATATGAGTTTTGACAATTTGAAAATTTTTTTTTTAAATATACCCATAATGATATGTAGAAAGAGATGATGGAGCGTACTATGTATGTGTCTGAAGCAAGAAATTCACTTTTCTTCAGTATTATAGTGTAAGAGTGATGACTAGATACCAAGAAAAAGTAGCTGGCTGTAACAAGTTGGAGTCATTCAATAAGGGAGGGAAAACATATTAGGCATCATGATGGTAGACAATACTTCCTGCATTACAATGAATGTCTTATGCTTCTCATATTAGGGCTTTCACATACTGGCTAAAACCTTTACTACCCCTCTAGTATCATCTTAGGCAGAAACTCACTAATAGACATTGTTACATAACAAATTCAAACTCATATTCAGACATTATAGTGGCAGTATTCAATGCTTAAAGTCTGAATAGAAAAATGTCAGAATTTGAGGACCTCCTACAATTTAAACACATTCATTCCAGGGGCAAGGATCTGCTAGATCATGCATGCATTGAGGCTGTTTAACCACAAGTGCCAGTATGACTTTGTCACAGTGCACATGGGAGGAAGTGACTTGAGACGTACCTCCTTGGATAATGAAGTCATGAGTCATGAAAGAGTTCTTGTACTACATACTTTGTGTTGGAATATGTGCTAAGTATTGAGAAGGATTTTAGCTTCTCCAAGGATGATGCTACTATATGAACAGAAGATAATTAACTTTAATAATTGGTAAAAATGTTGGTGTCATTCAAAGAAGATGCACTGTATTAGTCCAGGAAGATATAGTTGATAGACCATGCTGCATTACAAGTGATGATCTGCACCTGTCTCTTTTAGTCTTTCAAATATTGGCTAAAACCTTGTTCACCCATATAGTGCCTTTTTTGTCAGCATTCTTGTTCTGATAAGCCTTCCAGTGTAGCAAAACCAGTCCAAGAAAATCTAAAGGTGTTACTGCTTAATGTCAGGAGTCTAAATAAATAACTCAACTCTCTGCAAGCTCTTCCATAACTTATAAGCAACGGTATGTCATCTAAGTTGAAGGATTTCATTATTCAGTTGTACTAAGCCTTCATCAGACCAATCATTGAGCTCAAAGTTCTCTTCAATAGTATGTCTCTGAACAAGCATATGTAACAATTGAAGCATCCACAGAGGGTCCTTACAAAATGAATATAGGGTGGAAACAACTCATAGACATAAATGCGGTTACTGACACAAGGCTTAAAAATGCAGAGAACACCCTGACAAGGAAGGGCTATAATGCCTTTAATAATTTAAACTAGCTACTGCACAGAAAGGGACAAAAGCTGGAGGTGACTCAATGCAGATCAAAAGCAAATAAACCTCAAGGTGGCTCCAACAGTATAACTTACCTGAGCTTCTCAACATCCAAATTACCATGAGTAAAGTCCCATACTGTATCGTTGTTAGCTATAGGTCCCCAGAAATAACAAATAAACCCCATAAAACATGCTTAAATGTACTGGAGACACTCCCCATTCAAACAAACACCATATTCCTGGATGAATTTAACTACCCCCATTACAGACTGGCAATTATACACAACCAAAACTTGGCAGCACAGAGATTCCTTGACTTTGTACATACAAACACCCTGAAGCAACTAGTCCATATGCCAACTAGGAAGGCTAACACCCTACACTTGGTCCTCATAAACATGGGAGAATTATGCACCCCTCCAACTGTAATGTCTGCATATCATAAATCTAGCAAAAGGACAAGCACAAGGCATTATCCACCTAACGAAGTTCGCAGATGACTGCAAACTAGGAGCCATAGTCAAATCCCCAAATAATGTGATCATCGTACAGAAGGGCCTCACTGAGACAGATGCCTGGTGTCAAAGCCATGGCCTCAAGCTCAATGCCAAAAAGTGCAGTGTCATCCCCTTTGGTAAAAGCTCTGTACCCATGGACTACCACATAGGCAGCAATCTACTTAACACCGAATGCGTGATAAGAGACCTTGGGACACAGGTGGACAGTAGCCTCTCCTTTGATAGTCACATCGGCACAGTAGTCAGGAAGTCCTTCTACATGGCACACCTCATCATAAAAGGGTTCTCATCCAGGAAAAAAGAGGTCATTGTTCCCCTCTATTTGACACTCATTAGACCCATTATAGAGTACAACACCACTTTTGGAATGTACCTCACAAGACATCTGCAGTAGCTGGAAAGACCACAGAAGTACCTCACAAAGAAGATTACTGGCCTCAAACAAATGCCCTACACTGACCACCTCAAAAAACTCCAGCTTTACTCCGTAGCATATCGCCTACTCCGAGGTGATCTCTACCTAACATATAAAGCTATGTCAAACCCAGAGCTGTTGGACATGCTACACCTAACAAAATCCAAATCCCTCCAAGCTACACACTCTAGGGACCTAAACCTTATCACCACAATAAACAGGACATGCTGGAGAGATAGATTTCTGTCCCAGAGACTTCTCATACTCTGGAACAGGCTACCCATCTATGTCAAGCAAAGTTCTTCATTAGCACTCTTCAAGAAAAATCTTGATGAGTGGATGGGAAATAGGAAATCCACCCCGGGGATCACTTCTGTGTCTCTGCTCGACAGTAGCACAGGAAAATAACTTTCTTGGGTGGCGTAAGCTAGGAAACCTTGTTGGCTAGGTTTACATAGGCCCTTGGGCAGATAGCCTAGTACCTACCTATGAGCCTATGAACCTATGTCCTCAACCTCAAAGGCAATACCAATCTAATTGAAAATGAACTCACCTATATTAAAGATATATCAAGTCGATTAGTTGATAGATTTAGCTCAAATTATACCCCCCCCCCCAACACCAGACACCCCTCAGGAAATACCTGCAATCATAACTCTCCCAAATATCACTAGAAAACAGGCCATTAATGTACTCTCTAAGGCCAAGAACACTGCATCAATGGACCCCAATAATATAGCAGGATGCCTCCTTAATAGCATGAAACATGACCGACCTGTCAAGACCACTAGAATCACTATTTAACTTTAGCCTTCAGACAGATTTCATGCCAGGCAAATGGAACACCATGACTGTCATCCTTCTGAATGATGGTGAGCCAACTATGAACCTGGGTAACTACAAAACCATAAGTCTGACTAGTGTTATATGCAAATCCATATAAAGAATTATCTTGGAAATGACTAACAATAACATAGGAAACCTTGACACTGCATCCAACCCAGTTTGGCTCCATCAACATGCCTACTCAACCAGATGGACTTCTTTGACACAATCACCAAAGCAATGGACAAGTCCAAAACAATGGCTATCATGACCTGGCCAAACATTCAATGCAATACCCCACTTCAGCACTGTAGACCAAATTACAAAATTAGGTATGAACTCATTTGCACTACTAGGCTTATAAAAACCCCAGTGGTCACTAGCCTCTTATAGACCTACAAACCCATGTACCTATGTGACCCATGGGATAGCCACCTGGCTTAAGCACAAGACCCAAGAAGTCAGGATAGAGGAGTCTATTTCCACAAAATGTCCAGTCACTAGTGGACGTCCACAAGTCCCAATACTGGGGTAGTTCCTTTTCAGCATTTACTTCTCTGAAGTCAAGGCAAACATCAAGGACCTCTGGCTGACCAAGATTTCAAACTAAGCACAGTCATATAGTATCCTCCAAAGACACCCCCCCCCCCAAGAAGGCCTGGCACAGACCAATAACTGTTGCAAGAAACACATTCTAAGTCTCAAAGCCAAGTTATGAATAAGAGTTTATTTTGGGAAGAAGGCTAGCCCAGGAAACTACCAGATTGATAATACACTGCTAAGGGGAGATCCAGTGCTCAGGTATTTGGAAATGCATGTAAAAAAGATGGGACAGGCTATAGATTTATTGCCCAAAATGATGACATGCCATCATGTATCAATGTTAGTAAGGAAATCATTCTACATTCTATAACTTATAGGTAAGAGTATATGATCTAAGTCAAAGGATTTCATTATTCAGCTGTATTCAACCTTCATCAGGCCAGTCATTGAGTTCAAACCCTTATACAATATTTATCGGAACAAAAATATGTAATAGTTGGAGCATCCACAGAGGTTCTTCACAAAAAGACTATAGGATGTAAACATGTTCTACACAGACTGCCTCAAAGTCCTATGCCTGTACTTGGTCTCTTACAAGACTGCTGAGATGCAATCTATGCATGGCCTATGAGACATTCTCTGATCTTACTCTGCTTGACCTGTTGTACATTCGCAAAACAGATGACATAAAAAAATT